>NW_012149964.1:1810886-1816858 GCF_000956105.1 Propithecus coquereli | reverse complement strand
AAAAAAAAAAAAAAAAAAAAAAAAAAGTGGGCAAAGGACATGAACAGAAACTTTTGAAAAGAAGATAGACTAATGGCCAACCAACGTAAGTTATTCTTTAATGTGAATACACAATCAGGTGCAATTGTGCTCTTGGCTTACCCCCAGAAGAATTTAAACTCCTTTAGGACAGATAATGTATTTTATATATAAATTCCCTATAGTATTCGGTTCAATCCTGTGCCTCTCTACAATACGTAATAGTAGATCCTTGCCAATATTTTAAAACTTAAAATTATCAGAAAGATCATAACAATTTTATATACTAACTTCTTATACTAGTTGTGTGACAATAAACTATAGGGGAATGTCTCCACCATGATGCCTTAATGATCTTGCATGTGTCCACATAGGCCACTTAGGCAAGGCTCAACCACAGTCTGACTCAAGTCTTGGGGGAATACTCTGATCCTCCCTGGTACCTGGCAAGATAGATACACTTATGAGGAGCTGTCACAAGACCATATCTAATCTACCTCCCTATCTTGTGGGAGGCTTCCCCAAGGTAGTTTATTCTCTCCTTCATTCTGGTAGGCATGGGACTTTCCTTCAGGTATAGCTGCAAATATAAAATTGCATAGCTGCAGTCTAGAGTTGACTCCTCAACAACAGAGCAACCTACTGTGGATATTGTCTTTCATTTTCTCCCTCCAGTTTGGTTTTGTCCTTTAGGACTTGGGACATGGGGAGCTGATACCATGCTGATTATGCTTTCTCTGTCTGTGTTAGTAATAAACTATCTGAATTCATTTGGTCTCACTGGCAGCAGCCACCAAGTTGCTGTATAGGGGCTGTTTGACTATTTAACATAAACTAATAGGATTTTTGGGGGACTAGTTTGTGGAATTTGTCATTACTTTGTAATTAGTCAATTTACTGTAAATTGCTTTTAATTTCAAGATCCAATATTTAATGCTTTGCTATGAAACAGCTTAAATTAAGATGGTCTCTGTTCTCTAAATACAGTATTATTTTTAGGGCAAAGTATGCAGCTGTAAAATTAGTCTTAATCTGGATACATCAAGATAAAGCAGTTAGTTTTGTTTAGAATGGCAGCTTGCACTTGGTCTCCTCAAGGATTATTTTTGTGTTGGAATAGGAAGTCTACCATGGGTATCCTGGGGGGTCAGTTTGATACAGACCTTTCTCTTATTACATTAAACTTTCCATTCTTATGCAGTGGAAACATACTAAGGTATCTTTTAATTCATGCAAATAAAAAGTATACTGTATAAACAGATCCACTTGATTTTTAGTGGCTTGTTGACCTTGACCTGCTAGGCAGAAAGGCCATCAAAGTCAAATTAATCATGCATCAATGCAGATATACTAGAGACAGTCAAGATGACATGTTTGGCTATTAATAACTTCCTTAATCAGTCTAATTATAACAATTCAGATATTATAGTTTTTTTGCTTTAAGAAAAAATAATTTATATAAAAGTATGATTTTGACATTAAAGGCTACTATACTTTTAAATGATGATATATAGTACAATGGCAATATAATGTGACATAACACAGTGATAGATGTTTGGTAGCAGACCAAGTTGTGCCCCCATAAAAATAAAATTATTATATATAATACCAACTTATAGTTAGCCTATAGTTATCTGCATATATTATTCTTATGAATGGGATATATGTGGTTAGAATTCAATTTGCCTTGTGAAATATACTACCTTTAAAATAGTATACTATTATGTTTTTCTTATAACAAAAGCAATACTTGCTTATTCTAGAAAATTTTGGAAAATAGAAGCACAGAGAAAAAATATATTATCACTCCTTATTCCACCAACCTTGAATAAATATTAATATTTTGTTATATTTCCTTCATACCCCCAACACACATCACCTTACACATATCTGTAGATCTTTATAAGTTCACGTAAGAATGTATAAAATGCATAATTTTAAAGGAGACAGTTGGTTCATACTGTATATATAGTTTTGTATTCTAAATGCCCTAGTTATTACCCTATGAGCATATTTTCATACTAAGGAATTGAGTCTATGATTTTTAAAGGCTATAAGATATTCCACTTTAAGGGTATGCCATATTTTATTTAGCCTTTACCCTATTGTGGGACATTTAAATTGTTTCTAATTTTTTACTATTTTAAATAATGCTGAAATACGTATAATTTTTTATGTATCTCTATTTGGTTTCAAAAATTGCTTCAGATTGAATTCTTGGATCAATGGGTATGAACAGTTTCAAGGACCTTGATTCATGTTGCCAAATTGTGTTCTAGGAAAGTTACCTCATTTTGTATTCCCATCAATGGTATGTGGAAGTGCTCGATTCAAAATAGCCTTGCCAACACTGAGTTATGTCTCTAAAAACCTTTAAATTTGACGGATGAATTATGATATCTTAATCATTACATTTGTTTTGATTACAGTGAGGTTGAACATATGAGTCTTGGTCATTGATAGTTTTCATTTTTGAATCTGTTTATGTGCTTGGCTGAGGTTTTATCTATGGGCTGTTGGTACCATTTTGCTTTTTGATAAACTGAAAATTTTTTTTTCTTTTTATGTAGCTAAACCTAGAAATCTTTCATGTGTGAATTCTTTTCTTTATTTGATACTTTGAAAGTCTTTCCCCATTCTAATATTAGGTGACCATTCACTAAAATGTTTTTCTAGTTTTTTTAGTGGTTCATTTTCATGTTTATCTTTTTCCTCCATCTGGATTTTATTTTATAAAAGTTACGTGATGAGGCTATAATATTTGTCTTTTGAAAATAAAGTTATTCGAGAACCATTTAATAAATGATATTATTAATACATTGATTTGAAATGCCAAACTTGTAATAAATTTTATAAGGATTGGAAGTATAGTGCCATTCTTAAACATCGCTTTGATTAAAGTTTGAATGCCATTATGCTGATTCATTAATGATTATTTCTTGGTGAAACTGAAAAACTTGCTAGAATTTCCTACAGACAACTCTGCGTAGAGCTATCCCTCCCCACTTTTAAATAAAATCTTGTCCTTCTATGTGGCTTAATTGTTGCATGACTCACAGTCCTTTTCTCATTGAGCATGCATGTAATCTGCCCTCTGGTTAGCAGCTATGATTTCTCCTTGCAGCATCTGTTTTTGTTTGCACCCTTGCTTGTCAAAGTGCCTGTGCTCAAAATGAACCTTCCATTATTGGTTGCTACAGGTCAGTGAGATCGGCTTTGTTGTTGTTTCTCATATTCGTTGGCTTTAAAACATTTTTCATTATTTTTTACAATATCTACTTTACAGGTTTCTTTTCTCTCCACTGTACTTAGGGTTAATATTTTAATTCATCATGGAATAGCGTAGAAATTCTGTGACCCATGCGTTTTACTCATTCAACAAAGTCTTGATGTTATTGACTGTTCATTATCTTGTCCAGAATGACAGCACAACACCCTTCTAGAGAATAGTGAATCAAGAAATCACCTGTCTTTGCAAAGCACATCTGTTGAAAGCAGATGCCAGAGCCATAGGGTTGTCATTTCCTATTAGGCTCCATCCCACATCAGAGAATCTAATACTTCAAAGACACTCTTCATTCTTACATCGACAGACAGCTGTGGTGCCTCCTGTTTTCTTGCTGCTTTTGTTTCTAGTCCTAACAGCTCTTTTAGATTGAAAAATAGATAAGGAAGCATTAATATTTGAAAGCATATTAATCAGACTTTACATACTATAACTGCTCACATTTGAATAATAGCACTTACCAAGGAGCAGATAAAATGTTTTTCATTTTCATGTTAGGAAATAAGTATCTAAGTTGGTTGATTTTATGCACTCTCCTGAAGACATAGTTCTGGTATATATTTTCCATATTATCAGAAATGAATTTAGTGGTCTAATTTCCATCATTTTATTTGTGTCTTTATAAACATTATCATTATGTACAAGTTGATAATTTTCCCTTCATTTCTATTGTTATTTCTTCTAAGGTTGTTAGGTTGTCACAGAATACTCATTTCCAATAGCTCTGAAATAGTGAGGAATTAAATGATTTTGGCAATGATTTATAGCTAGTAATCAGTGGGATTACTGAAATGCAATTCAGATCTAGTCTAGTACTCATCTGCTATATAATAGTTACCCCTCCCTTTTTAGTACATAAGATTTCTGTGAACTTTGAAATATACCCCAATGATGATGTGGTATTGGTCCAGTCACAAGAGCTTTGTAGAAATTACAATTTTAGTAGAACTAAGTGGAGGTGATTCTTTTGCATTCTGTCACTGAAGTGTTATTATCTAAGCAGATATTAGTGGTGCTGGAGTGGAACACGAATTGCTATGGCCTAGGGCTGGTGTCTGAGCTTTTTATATACTCTTATATCTAGTGCTTAATTCATAGTTAATGCTTAATGAAATTTTATCGTGTGAATGATAAAGGCTGTGAGTCAAGTCAGAATGCTTACCTGGGGAATATGGAGAATGAGGCTTAGAAGGTGAGGATCAGGATTTGCCCACCTCTATCCCAGACTCTATAAGTGCAGAACCACAGAGAATTTGACACTTAAGATATAAATATAAGATATAAGTATTTTACCTTGTATATTCTCTGTGGTTAGGCTGCAACATCTAAGGCCTGCTGGAAAAGGAATGGTACTTTTCGGAGACAATTTTCCATAGGTTCATGTTTCTGCACATCTTGCAAGTGAGGTACTAACTGCTCTGTGTTCTAGACTGTCTTTTCAAGGCTGTTTGTACAGTGAACGGCCCTACAAGATAGACATAGTGCCTCCCTCCGAAACAAAGGGCAGATTTGCTTGCATCTGCAGAAGAATGAGAGAGAGTGTCTCTCACTAGGGCAAAGGACAGTCATGCTTATTGTCCTGTAGAATAATCTCTCCTTTAGAACAAAGGACGGGCATGCTTACTATTATAAAATATTTGGGTTTCTCAGCTCAGGATCCTCTCCTATAATGTGATATACTATGTGTGTATGCATCCGTCAGGGCCCATCTATGTCACCTCCACGGGATTTAGTGGGTAAGGGGAACTGACACAAATATATTGCTCGTGTCACTTACTGTGCTGTGAGTAATAAAGTTCTTTGTCTCTCACACAGGAGTCTCATGTCTTGTGCTAGCATCCATACAACAGTGTTAGGCTACCATGGTGGTTTACAAGTAGGGTGAAATCTCAGACCCTTCAAGGTTTTTTGACAGGTACTCAGCACACTGGTTTTGCCTGTAAGATGTTATCCTCTTTTGGATGAAACTTGTTTAAATAATTTTCTTTAATCCTTGTTTATTGAATTGGTTAAAAATTTTGAAAAATTAATGAGGGCCCATCTCTTCAAGGAGCCAAGAAAGCTGTATGTTGACTCACATGAAACCATTCTGAATTGGTAAATTAAGAATAGCTGAGGACTTTATAATGGTGTTCATTATTTTCTGAATGCAAAATTGGGATTTGAAGTAAGATTTATGTTTTGCTTTCTATCGCAAGAAGCAATCTTGGGTATGTATGTGGATGTGGTTAAGACATTTGAAATTCCTCTGACCCTGGTTTGTGGCTCCAATGGGACAGAATATTTGAAATGTGGAACAAGAGGTCATAGTAGTGTTAGAGGAGTGGAAAATCACACATAGAACATGGGCTTTGAAGTCACATCTTGAGTTTGGAACCCCAGTGCTGTCAGTTATTACTAGTATTTTTTTTTTTTTTTTAGCAGTGAGCATGCTATTCAATCTGTCTTTGCTTCATATGTATAATGAGGAACAGTAGCTGCGTCACAAAGTTGTTATAAGGATTAGAAATAATCTATGCAAAGTACGTGGCATTCTGATCTAGCATATGGGGGGTATGTGTGTGTATGTAGTTGCCTCAATCCCACTTAGGTTATTGTTGGTGTGAATTTAGGGTTCTGATTTCAAATTATTTCTCCATTAACCCTTATGTTCTTTTTTTTTTTTTTT
>NW_012149964.1:1806148-1806716 GCF_000956105.1 Propithecus coquereli | reverse complement strand
AACTACAGGCATGCACCACCATACCCAGCTAATTTTTCTATTTTTGGCAGAGAAAGGGTCTCGCTTTTGCTCAGGCTGGTCTTGAACTCCTGGCCTCAAGTGATCCTCCCACCTTGGCCTCCCAAAGTGACAATGATTGACTACTTAATCTGGAGACCCACGTGAGAAAAGGACGTTGGAGAGGCCATGGGGGAGACAAAGAACTTCCCCTGCCTCTTCTTCATCTCTCTCTTGGACCCTGGGAATCTAGAAAAAAGGTCTTGTGTCCCTTGAGAATGGGTGGCAGAGTGAGGGGCCACTAAAAATCTACATTCCCTATTGACTCATATTGGTTGGAATGTGTGACTTAAACTAGGAGTAAAAGCCATTTTGTACATTCTTCTGAACCAACTAACAGGCTGGTTTAATCACCCTCTCCCTTCCTCCCTGGGGTAACACAAATGTTTAAAGCACATTGACATATTGAACTCCTCGAGGGCAGGAACGAACACTTAGTTCAGTAGTTAGCACATAGTAGGTACTCAATAAGTGTGTGTTGAATTTTTTTTTTGAGACAGAGTCTCGCTCC
>NW_012149964.1:1799827-1806098 GCF_000956105.1 Propithecus coquereli | reverse complement strand
CACTCATGTATTGATGGACACTTGGGTTGTTTCCACATCTTTGCAATTGTGAATTGTGCTGCTATAAACATTCGGGTGCAGGTGTCTTTCTTATACTCCTTATGTTCTTTTAAGCAGAAAATTCTATGGTGATATCTCTATTAATGATGAAGATGTGTGTTCCAACAACACATTTCATTCTTAAAAATTTTACCAGAGATAAAAATTACATGGCTCTCTCCTTAATGTGTCTAATTTCCCTCTGCCTTCCTCTTGTAAGGAACGTGTGATGGCACTTAGGGTCTACCTGGCCCTAAATTTTTACCAGAGGTAAAAATGTGTTAGGCTTTCAAATATTATCCAGGATTTTTTAAATAAGAGGGACTATGGTAATCTATGTTATTAACTAGCACCTAAAAAGTTTAAGTTTTAACAATTTGTGCAAAAAGACTCCATACCCATTTGTACACTGAATAAGGTAAAACTGTAATTAGTATAGTATAATAGTACAATTTCCAAAAGTCATTTTCTATACTTTGGCAGAAATGCTAGCCAGTGGGCCAAGAATTTCACTGGGCAGCAGATGGACACATCTGTGGCTCTTGTGGCTGCAGTTTAGGAGATAGCAAACAGATTTCCATTCTGTCTGACTTCTCTCCTCCCCTTCCCTAAGTTTCTTTGATTTTTGAAGCTCAAGAGTGATACAGAACATAATTTAGATCAGATTATTTAAGATTATTAACTTCTCTAACAGACTACCAGCAGTTTTACAAGGAATATCTTGAAGGAAGGCAGGAAACAGTACGCAGCAATCTATTAATATCTACTGTTGATTTATTGCCAATACTGCTTGATATGATTTATGATTAAAAATGAGACAGAAAGAGTTCTGTGGTTATAAAGGTGCTTATCCCTAAGGATACTAATTAACTGAGCTATTATCTTAGTGCACAAGAAAAAAAACCACAGCTATTTTTACAAATTTTACAGATATTCTCTCATTAATTCTGATAAGCTATTATTTTGGTATATGTTAGTTTCCCATGGCTGCTGTAACAAATTACTACTAACTTAATGGTTTAAACAACAGAAATTTAGTCTCTCACAGCCCTGAAGACTAGAAGTCCAAAATGAATTTTATGGGGCTAAAATCAAGGTTTTGGCAGGGCGGCACCCCCTCTGGAGGCTCTAGGGGAGAATCCATTCTTTGCCTCTTCGGCTTCTGGTGGCTGCTGGCATTCCTGGCCGCATTACTGCAAAGGGTGCCTCCCTTTTCATGTGGCCCTCTCCTCAATGTGTCTAATTTCCCTTTCCCTTTCTCTTACACGGATACATGTGATGGCATTTTGAGCCCACCTGGATAATCTCCTCATTGCAAGATCCTTAATTACATCTGCAAAAACTTTACCATGTAAGGTAACACTAACAGGTCCCAGGAATTAGGACCTGATATCTTTGAGGGCCACCATTCAGCTCACTACAGGGAGATAAATGACAAGTTTTAATCTTTTTGTGTGTGAAAAAGTTGAACCATCTTTGTAATCGTCTTTTCTCAAGTCCTGCGTGCCCCCTGAGAAGGTAGACTTTGAAACTGTTGTGAAATGAATCTCCCAATAGGGAGTAAATTAGCAGCTGGTTTTCCCATCTTTGGACGGAAACTTTTTTTTTTTTTTGCTGGAACTCTATTAAAATACCAATTTTGCATGTATTTCTTGAATATATGTTCCTTATTAGTCATATTATTCTAGTTGCCCTATGTACATATTAATGAAATGATTTTTAATGTTATAAAAGCTCCTTTATTAATTGTACATCGCAAGATAAAAATTTTAAATCAGTTTAAATTTTATCCATTATATCTGTATAAAAGTTAATTTTCACTTTTTTGGGGAAAAATATGAGATGCTGTTAGTATAAGATAGTTCAAGAAATTAAGATACAAATTGTTTTGTGTTATTTTCCATCTTTCCTTCCATGGTTTTATTTTCTTTTGGCATTCTTATTTTGTTTATCGAATGCTTTAGAAAGGATGTTTATACCTATTTAAAATCTGAAATATCCAAGAATTAGATTTCCTTAATTAGAGACTTAATAATAGCTTGAGTTTTAATTTTGACTATATTATGCTTTATTTGATTTAATTCCATTAAATTAGGATAATAATTATTGTAATTTTAAGTGGTGTTTATTAAATAAATATATGAACTCATCCAGAAAATTGTCTATGAATGGAGATTTAATTAAGTTCCCTAAGGGAGATTGTAATATTACTTTGTAATTTAACTAAATAGTCTTCTTTTTGGAGGGGAAAGAATATATGTAAGTTATTAAAAATAATGTCTTGGCATTATTTAAATCATTAAAATCACTCTTGTTATTAATACTGATATTTTAGTGTTTTCTCCTGTCACTTTGTGAATTTCTTTGATCTTTTCATATGGTTACTGTGTTTTCTCATGACCATTATTTTCAGTCTTCTTGCTTACTGCTTTTTTTCTCTACTTACCTTCTAAGTGCTGGCCTTTTTTTCTTTTTTTTTTTTTTTGAGACAGAGTCTCACTGTGTTCCCCGGGCTAGAGTGCCGTGGCGTCATCTTAGCTCACAGCAACCTCAAACTCCTGGGCTCAAGCGATCCTCCTGCCTCAGCCTCCCGAGTAGCTGGGACTACAGGCATGTGCCACCATGCCCGGCTAGTTTTTTTTTTTTTGTATATATTTTTAGTTGTCCAATTAATTTCTTTCTATTTTTAGTAGAGACGGGGTCTCGCTCTTGCTCAGGCTGGTTTCGAACTCCTGAGCTCAAACAATCCGCCTGCCTCGGCCTCCCAGAGAGCTAGGATTACAGGCGTGAGCCACCGTGCCCGGCCAGTGCTGGCCTTCTTGATGGCCCATTCTTGATCTCTTTCTAATTCAATGCTCTGATATTAAGTGATATCCTCTATTTCTGTGATTTTATAGTACTAACAATATTCCCATAACTTTCAGTTTTATATATCCATCCCAGAACTCACTTCTGAGATCCAGAATCATCTGTCTAATGTCCATTTAACAACTCTCCTTGGGATCTCTTTCAGATATCTCAGTTTATACATATATAAAGTTGAACCCTTGATTGCACCTCTGCTTCAAAAAACAAAACAACCCCCCCAGCAGCAGAAACTACAAAAATCCTGTTCCACCCCCACTGTTTATTAGATAACATCATTTATGTGCCTAGGCCTGAATCCTGAGTGCCATCCTTGATTCCTACTTCTTATTTCTCCCACATAGCTAGTCCCTTGCTATTTCCTGTAAGTAGTAATTCCAAAATATATTTCAAATTCTATCATTCTATCTATTTTCTCTTATCCCTATTCTTTCAATCTTGGTACAAGCTACCATCATCTACCTCTGGGACCATTGTATTATTTATTAGTACTTAATACTAGGTATTATAAAGAATAACAAATTGGGCATAATTTTGTTTTTAGGATTTCAAATTAATTGTAAGCAGTAATTTTCAACTCCTAGGATTCTGAAGTTACAAGAATGAGGTGAAACCCTAAATGTAAAAGAAACATATCATAAACTAAAAACAGTGAATTCATTTTCCCGCGCAGTAGAACTGAGTGATGCTTAGGTGTTTAGAGGAGGTAAGCCAGAATATTGGGAAACTTTTATTTCAAGTCAAGATTTTGGTTTCTAGTAATTCTATCATTTTATTAAGTTATTCAGAATCCTATGGTGGGAGGAAGAAGAATCCAAATTAATTTTCATATTATATAATCATAGCTAATGTTCTCTTGTCAGTTTTAAAATTTTACGTTAGATAAGAGAATCAATCTCATTTTCTCTCTCTCTCTATCCATATATATGAATATATTACATATATATTAATACATGTATTAATGTTCTAAATAGAGAATTTACTATATTGCTTAAGTAAGTAGGTCTCATCCCTCAGAGTGAGGACATTTGAGCATTATTGATAGGAGGTGATTGTTATGAGGGCAGACCAGATGTTAAATGAGGTACAGTAGGCTAAGCTGGACTAAGATGTTCTCTCTCACAGAGGTACATAACATTTTTATGTTTTTAACCAAATAAGTATAATGGACTAATGCAAGCAAAGTAAATTTCTATGATAAGGTAACTAATTTCATGATTATTGAGACAATGGTTCTCAAGAGTGGTGAGTGGCATGCACCTTGGGGGACATTTTTTGGTTGTCACAGATAGAGGGTGTTACTGGCATCTAGTGGGTAGTTGCCAGGAATGCTGCTAAATGTCCTACAGTGCCCAGGATAGCCCCCGACAACAGTTATCTAGCCCAGAAGATCCACAGTGCTCAGGTTGAGATATGCTCATTTAGGGAATTTGTTTTTCAACCTGCCACATCATGTCCTAAGTACTTTTCAATATCTCATTTAACAAATAAACCTTTAATAGAAGAATAATGGTTATAATAATTCCATAATTTTATTTTGTGAAAACTTGAATGAATGGAAGTATATTTGTATGTATTTGGAATAATTTAGGAAAAGAAGGAATCAAAGATGAATGCCAGGTTTCTGGCTGGAGCAACTCACCAGGAGCATGTTGGTGACTTTGTCTGAGATGAGAGAAATTGGAGTGTGGAAAAAGATCTTTAGTTCAGATTTTATACTTGTAGAATTTGAGGTGCTTGAGAGATATCAAGAGGAAGTCCTGAAGATCAGAACATAGGTATTTAGACATATCCTTAATTTGCAATTTGTCAGTAAATAAATATAATTTGGCCCTAGGATTGGATAAAATCACCCAGTAGAGTGTATATCTTAAGAAGGAAAGAGTACCTTATGTCATAGCCCTTTGGAACACTAGCAGTTATGATACAAGTAGAGGGAAATCTAGCAAAAGAATAAAGCGGTAGCCAGAGAGATAATAGGAAGAGATCCAGAAGTACAGTCTTCCAAGCCAAGAGAAGAGAATGTTTCCAGATGGGTGGAGTGATTATTGATATGGAGGCTTTTGGTAACCTTGATGGACATGAGAGTGAGTAGAAACCAAATTGCAATGGGTTGACAAGTCCATGGTAAGTAAGAAATTTAGTTGTGTTGTATATTTATGTAAGTTTGGCTATAAAGGAGGAAGAGATAGATGAAGGGGGATGTGGGATCATGGGAGGATTTTTGTGTGTTTGGTTTTAAAGATCAGAGTGAATTCCTCATTGATATTTTAGAAGATAAATAGCATATTTGGATTTTAGAGATATTGAAGCATATCAAGTACATTTGGTTAACAAACATATATTCTGTGAATATATTCCTAAATGATGTTTTTTGCCTTCAAGATATTGGTGGATAATATTTTATATAGTTGCTTAGATGCTAAGTGATTCAGCAAGTATGAAAATAGTTCTGTTAATTACCATAGATACAGGCATATGTTTGACACTAAAACACTTTTTTTTCAGATCTTTCCAGAAATCGTTTTACAGAAATTCCTTCTGATGTCTGGTTATTTGCACCCCTTGAAACATTAAATTTGTATCATAATTGCATCAAGACCATTCCTGAAGCCATTAAAAACCTGCAGATGTTAACATACCTTAACATTAGGTAAGGAAACAATTAAAAAATAAATTTTGGCTTTTATTATGTTTCTAATCCTCTTTAGTAGCAAAAGAATGTGTTTGGTTTGGCTATGTAGTCTATATATATCTAAATAGTATCTTATTTATTATATATGTTTTTATATGTTCATATTACTTTATAAGCTTTTGGTCTTGTTCTTGAAAGCAGTGCTTCTTAAACTTCAATGTACAGGAATCACCTGGGGATCTTGTTAAAATGCAGATTCTAATTCTTTGGGTGTATTGTGGGTCCTGCATTTCTAACAGGCCCCTTGATAATGTCCATGCATACTTGCTGGTGCTTAGACCTCACTTTGAGTAGCCAAGCTTTCGACCATAAGTATTTTCCTGAAATCATAGCACCACAATACAGATTTATTTATATGCATTCTTAATTATGTGAAACATTATAAGGAAAGAGTGCTTGAATTATTTTTTGTCACTGTTGTGACTTCTTGTTTCTACTTCAAGGATGAATAGATTCTGCCGAGAGGGTTGGAAAGTTTGGAATTGGATGACAGTTGATGTTTATTCCTTTTTTTTGAGACAGAGTCTTGCTCTGTTGCCGGGGCTAGAGTGCCGTGGCGTCAGCCTAGCTCACAGCAACCTCAGACTCCTAGGCTCAAGCGATCCTTCTGCCTCAGCCTCCCAAGTAGCTGGGACTACAGGCATGTCCCACCATGCCCGGCTAATTTTATAT
>NW_012149964.1:1787075-1796762 GCF_000956105.1 Propithecus coquereli | reverse complement strand
TTTTTTTTGGCCTAAAAGTATTAGAATGAATTTGTCATTATTTTTCACATTTTAAAAAAATTTTGGTGAAAATATCTCAAAAAACTTTAAAAATAATTTTTCAACTCTTCTCTCTACCTGTATACTACACCCCACCTACTTTTCTGTACAATCCTGCAGTAAGATCCTCATGTGCTCCATTGTGGAGGTGCCCATTTTCCCTGCTTGACCCTGAATGTTTGAAGGATTGTGACAGGCCCTTAGCATATTTAACATTCCAGCAGCCTAGCCAGTATTGGTAGTTGAGGGGCATTGTCTTTTTTTCTTTGAGGTCTGTTTGTGCCATGTGATTGAAGCCAGTCTGGTGTTTCTGGATGTCCTCCGCAGGGATAAGATGGAGTAAGAGTCTTGAAGTCCCCACTTGAATAACACTGCGCTTTTGTTGCTGTGCATGTTACACGAAATGCTAGGTACAGGTCCATAAATGTCATTCGAAAAACAGGAAAATGATAGCTTATTGCTTATCAGTGCTTGTTATTAATAGTATGCAAATGGAATGGAATACTTTATTTATTTTGGTAGTGGGAACATTTGAGTCAGTCAGTTTGCATTGACATATAAATTTGACCATCGTAGTTTGAGGACAAGGATCCTAGAGTCAGATTGCCTGGGTTTGAATCCTGGTTCTTCCACTTAACAGCTGTGTCACTTTGAGCAGTTTACTTAATCTCTTTGGGACTGTTTCTTCATCTGTAAAACGAGGATCATGATAGTAACTATCTTCCTAAAGTAAGTTGTTGTGAGTGTTAATTAAAAGTGTTAGTCGAGTTAATTCATGTGAGCTGCTCTGAACATGGCCTGGCGTGTATTAAGTACTCAATAAATATTAGTTGTTATTATATTTAAATGTATCCACAGAGATAGGAATGTTGTATCAACTTTGAGCTGAGATAAAGGTGTAGTAGGCTGTTAAACCATAACAAAAGGGAATGGGTTAGGGTTACTACATGTGTTTGAGGATATACTTCTGTTCATTCTTTCATAAACTTGAACATAGTACATGCAGATTTGTCCTTAGAGCCTTTCCCTAGTTAAACGCATGGAGGTATTGAATATACCAAAATTATACCAGATAGAAAAGTTCTGACATTCTTTAGCTTAGAAGAATCATTGTAAGTTTTTGAGAACTGGTGGTGTGTAAGACTGTATCATAGGTAGCAGCACAGGTTTTGCAGTCAGATTTTCGTTTGGATCCCTGCTATGCCTGGGAAAATCACTTAACCAGTTTTAACCTTCATTTTCTTATTTGTATAATGGAGATAATAAGTAACCTATCTTGTGGGGTTAATGTGAGGATTAAATGAGACAGGGCATATAAGGAATGGAGGAGCACTGTGCCTGATACAAAGTAAGTACTCTTTAAATGATTCTTTAGTTATTACTTAGTAAAAGATTATTATTTACTTAGAGGTGACTTGTTCTTTTTCAACATAACATGTCAGATTTTAGACATATTTCTCATAATGAGACTTTCTTGTTCTTTTCAGTCGAAATCTTTTATCAGCATTGCCAAAACACCTATTTGATCTTCCCCTTAAAGTTTTGGTCGTCAGTAATAATAAACTGGTATCCATTCCAGAAGAAATTGGGAAGTTAAAAGATTTAATGGAGTTGGTGAGTAAAATAGTTGTATTACTCGACTATGATATGCATCATATATACTTTTGCATTTTGGAAGATTAACTCATTCTTTTATGGAATTTCACTGTAATTTTTATAAAAGGAATAATTTGGTACATGTCTAAGTTGACTTTAGAAAAATTTTGAGATACTATTATTTATGTCTGATTTTAGCTTTCAGCCACAAGAAAAGTTTGGTTGTTCCTTAGTCCTGTTGAAGTTGGATGGCTTGCTTACAAGCTTTAATAAATACTTTTCAAATGAATAAGCATTTGTTTATCCATTTCATGGGCAGTAAAGGTCTTAGGGAAAAGCTAGGGTTGTTTTTTTTTTTTTAAGATTTTATAGGGCTACTATAGGGCCATGGAGAAAGGGGATAAAAGAAGAGAATACAATGCAAATAGTAGAATTAACGAAAATAACTCTTCCACTACTATATGCTGATGTGATTTTATGACACGCTTAGGACCGAGATAAATGGAAAGAGGCTATTATATGCAATTGATTGTAGAAATATAGAATAATTTAAAGTTGAATTGAACATTTTAGGTATTAAAGGACATTGAACTCTGAGAGAAGATAATTGGATCCTTAAGGCATTGAGCTATTTTCATATCTGTTGGGTATTCCCACTTTACTATACTATGCTGCTTTTTATTTTCTGATTTATCTTGTGTAATGCTTTCCCAGTAAATAGGTATTTTTAAAGTATTCTTAAGTATGACTTTATTATATCCGGAAGGCCAAAGATTTTCTTGAGGAACTTATCTACAATTTTGTAATGGGAAACTAATGTTAAAATATAACAATGAACAGAAATTTCAGGAATATCTTTTATTCATTAAGGATTACCTGCATGTCCAATTATAATACAAGGAAACTTCCTTGAATTTCACCTTATGTTTTAGAACCATAGAATTTGGAGGTTATAAAAGATCTTAGAAGTGGTTGGATGCAATCACTTCCTAATGCAGGAATCCCTAACAGGTCTACTTGTTTATTTTCGATGGTGGGACAGCTCTTTTTGTGTGTATGTCTGAGGCAGCCTAATTCCCTTTTGCAAAACTCTGTATGTTAGTAATATTTCTTATTTTGAACCAAAATACATGCCCTATCACTTTTATCCATTGGTCCTGGGACTACCATGTGAAGAAATATAGATAATGACAACCTCTCTTTCTTTCAGATATTTGTAATCTGTCGTGTGTCTATTCTGTGTTTTACCAAACTCTAAGACCTGTTTTTCTATAGCTTAAACATTCTTATTACCTTTACTCCTTTTTTTTGAGACAGGGTCTCGTTCTGTTGCCCAGGATAGAGTGCAGTGGTGTCATCATAGCTCACTGCAACCTCCGAACTCCTGGGCTCAAGTGATCCTCTTGCTTCAGGCTCCTAAGTAGCTGGGACTGTAGATGTGTACCACCATGCCCAGCTAATGTTTTATTTTTTTTGTTGAGATAGGGTCTTGCTATTGCCCAGGCTGGTCTTGAATTCCTGGCCTCAAGTGATACTCCCACCTTGGGCTCCCCAAATGCTAGGATTACAGGCATGAGCCACTGTACCTGGCTCCTTTATTCATTTTCATGATGTTTTATTTTTAACTGTTTCTATCCTGAAAATGTCCCTTTTCGTTAAGGTCTCTCAATGTCATACTCAAAAATGAACAGAGAATTCAGATTTGATCTAACAAATTCATAATAAAAGGGAACCATTACTTTTGTTAACCTGGACACTGTTGATGTTTTTAAAGATTTTATAAATATAATTTAAAATTTTATGCCTTTCTAATTTCTTTTTCTTTATTGAGTTTTTGGCCCTATTTTTTAAATTATATTACATGAGATAACTTTTAGATAAATGAAATATCAGAAAACTTAGGATTTTTAGATTCATTCTAGTACAGTTGTTTCTTGGTATCACTGGGGGATTGGTTCCAGGACACCACCCCTCCCACCCCCACGGACACCAAAATCCACAAATGCTCACGTCCCTTATATTTGCGTATAACCTACACACATCCTCTTGTATACTTTAAATCATCTCTAGACTACTTATAATACCTAATACAATGTAAATGGTGTGCAGATAGTTGTTATACTGTATTGTTAAGGGAAAAAAGTCCATACATGTTCAGGACAGATACAACCATCATTTTTTCCTCCTGAATATTTTCTATTTGTGGTTGGTTGAATCCATAGATATGGAACCCATGGATATGGAGGGCTGACTGTATTTTTATTTAAGTAGCATATTTAAAAATATTAAATACTTTTATTTTACAAGGAGCTATAAAATTATTATGCCCTTAACTCTTGAAATCAGTAACAGTAGATAGGTAGATAGCATTAGTATGGCTAATTCACAATTATAAATCACATTATGAATTTGTGGTTATTGCCTGTCATTGGAATATTTTCCCACGATATTCTTCAACAAGAGTGTGGTAACCAACTATAACGAAATGCTGTCATTTGAAACCTAGGAAATACTCTCTGGTTTCTAATCTCCAGCAGAGTATTTTGTAGATAAGCATTGGAGCGGGTTCATTTCTTATACCTGGGTTTATTTATTGTGGGAAATTGCATGTATATATCAAATTTCTATGGATTCTCCATATGGAAATCTTAAGCATCAGACCTTTGGAAAGAAGCAGTAGTATTTTCTTTAAAGGACATTTTTCCAAACTTTTATTATCTATCATTTCAATAATAGTTTATTCTGAACACATTAGTTAAGGTGATCCTGTCAAAATTTAAGTCAGAGTGTGTCATTACTCTGTTCAAAAGATTCTGGTTCCTGCCCACATTTCTCAGAGTAAAAATGAAAGTCATATCCCTCTCCCCATCTTACTCTTCCCCTTGCTCAGTTCCCTTTAGGTATACTGGATTCTTTGCTATTCTTTGTACTTGTCAGGTGTCCTCTGCCTAAGAGTCTTTACATTTATTGTTCCTTCTGTCTGGAATATTCCTTTCTTATATTTTGGTATGGCTCACTCAGCTCTGACAATGATGCTGAAATATCATCTTCTCCACAAGATGATCTAAATTGCTAATATCCCTCCCCACTATTGCTAGCACAGCCATTTCATTTGCCGTGTTCTTTATTTTTTTAAATAGCACTTATCACCTTCTACCATATTGTATAATCTGCTCCTCTCCCTAGAATATAAACTCCATGAGGAGCTATGAAGGCAGGAATTTTTGTTTGTTTTGTTCCTTGGTGTATCCTGAGCCCCTAGAATAGTGCCTAGCAAATAGTTAGTATTTGATAAATATTCGTTGTTGAATGAAGATGCCTTAGATATTGTTCAAAAGAACTATGTAGGATATATATTTTTAATCATCTACAACTTTATTGGATTCTTCCCTACATGGCTTTAACATTATTTTGAATTTATCCTTTAGCCTTTTTTTTTTTCTACTTTTGGTAAAACTGAATGTATGTACCACTCCTCTCCCTCCAAGTTAATATCATTTGCAGTGAAAGCTGGAAATTTGGGACAATTGCAGTAAAATACAAATTTCATTTGCCGTATGTCTGGAATGACTAGTATCTGAGACTGTGTTGTCAATTTCTCTTTTCATTTTGTTGATGTTGTTATAAGAAAGAGGCAAGGGAGAGCATAGTTAACTTAAACTGTTCTTTATTCTCTTATTATGGAAACTTGGTATTGTTTACCTTGAAATCAGGACTTACATTTTAACTTAAACCTGAGAGATTTCCAACTCAGATCTCTTAGAATGTCTTTGAGTTGTGATGTGAGCCACACATGTTTGAACTTCTAACCCCTTATATTTTGCATCCCTTTGGAGAAAGAAATTTAGTTAAATCAACCCTGACTAAAAGTTAAATCTTTGACTTTCTTAGTTTTTGCCTAACCAAGTATCTTAAGACAGTTACTGACAGATTGTCACAGTGATTGATAGTTTTTAGTCTTTTATTTTACCTTTGCATGAGGAACACCTGCATTATTCTTACTTCTGGTTTTGGTTGGTGAAAGTTGGTCTTTAGTTGAGATTTTTCAAAAGGTTCACTTATGTAGTAACTAAGTTATAATCTCAAATTTGTGTACAGAAAAATTTCTGTTGATTATGCTAGGTTGACTTCATGATATAATACAAATAGAAATCTGCCAGATGATCCATCTTTATAGAAATGACATTAGAGGTAGCTTTTGCTGGCTATTAACCATACGCTTTAATTTAAAACTTAGAATATATCTATATTTCTCAGTTAACTTATTATAATGTTATTTTCTTATTTTCCTTAGGATATTAGCTGCAATGAGATTCAGGTCCTTCCCCAACAAATGGGAAAATTACATTCCCTCAGAGAGCTAAATATAAGAAGAAATAATCTTCATGTTTTGCCAGATGGTAAGATGTTTACTATTTTTACTCACATGAATAAGAGATTAACTGTGTAAGATTTAATTTAATTATTTTTCATTTCTGAACAGAATTAGGAGATCTTCCCTTAGTCAAGCTGGATTTCTCTTGTAATAAAGTGACCGAAATTCCAGTTTGTTACAGGAAGATGCATCATTTACAAGTAATAATTTTGGATAACAATCCATTGCAAGTACCACCAGCACAGGTTTGTAATAAAAATATGATACTTGTTTCTTCTCATTTTTGTTCATGATTTTATCTGTTCGTGACTGGTAAATCAAAAAGCACCTAAATTAGGAATCGATTTATTGTTTAGGTACTATTGTCTAAAAGAGTTTTTCTGAGAAATGACTTTTTCACTTTGGTAGGAGTTTTAGCTTAGACTCTATAATAGCATTTGGAAAACCCAGATTATAACTTTCTGCTTGTGTACTGATAATTCTGATTGTCAATGTTATTTTAAAAAGATGGACTCTGAAGTCTCTCTACCTATTTCCTACTCAGGTATGTATCTACTTAGGATTTGTTGTGGGATTGATTGGAGTGCATTCTTGGCACTGAGAGATGAAATTTTAATAGAAAGAACAAGATACAAGTGGAAAATATTAATCCTGATTTTTAGTTAAGTGAGGATTAAATCCACATGGAATGCATCAAAATGATAGGTAAGGAATAAACTAAGATATAAGCCCATAAGGACAAAGAATATGAAAGAGAAGAGAGCAGTGGGGAAGCGATGTCAATAGAATTTTGGAAAATGGAAAATAGATGGAATAGTGGTAAATAGTGCCTCTACTTACACTGCACAAGAGTATATGGCTAAGGAGCACATGGCAGTGAAATGGCACTCTACCTCCATGCTGTGTGCCCTGGTAGAGAATTTGCATACATCCAGAAGAATGGTTGTCTTTTTCTTCCTACAAAAGCACATTCCACTCATTCCAAAGGTGGTACATTTTCTAATTCAAATAAAGACTGGCTGGAGTCCCGGTAGTAGCTGCCTTAGCTGAATGGGAAAAGATGAAACTTGTGTCTGCTGTGGGAAAAGGCAACCAGAAGAAAGTTGATTTACTGTGTCAAACCTAGGAATGGCTTGGGTATTGGAGGAAGCATGTAGCTCTGAATATAGGGATTAAGAACCGAAAACATGATGGTTTGTGGAACGTCTAAGACAGTGTTGTCCAGTAGAACTTTCTCAATGATGGCAGTGTTCTTTAATCTGTGCCGTCCAATACTATAGCCACTTGTTCACGTGGCTATTGAATGCTTAGAATGTGGCCGGTGAGACTAAGGAAGAAAATTTGTAATTTAATTTAACTTTGATTTATTTAAATTTAAATTGCTACATGTGACTGGTGGCTACCATATTAATACCACAGTTCTAGGATTTATACCCTCAGATTCTTACCCTCAGTCCCACAGCCACATGGGGCTTCCTTGCCTCAGCAGAAACCTGGAATTTACTTTAAGAAGTAGGTAGATCCTTAGATTCTTTCCTTTAGTTCAGTGGCCAAATGACTCACTCCTTGCCTCAGCAGAAGACTGATTTTACTCTTTTAGAGATGGGCTGTCCATTAGTACTCACTGTGGTGATGGAAATGTTCTATACCTGCACTGTCCAATACAGTAGCCATGGTGGCTATTGAGTACTTAGAAGTGTGTAATGTGACAGAAGAATTGAATTTTTAGTTTTGTTTAGATTTAATTAATTTAAATTTAAATAGCCACATGTGGTTAGTGGCTACCATATTGAAAAGTACAGCTATAGAGGGATTGAACCAGTCAGGGGCTCCAGGTATAGCTAGGGCAGGAGTGAGACCCCATACTGAAAACAGTGAATGCTTACATGCTAAATGATGGGACCTACCAATAGACTTCTGCTTCACCCCCGGAATGCTTTGGCAGCCTGTCTTATATATCTCACTTAGGATTGATGGGTTTCTTCCTTGGTAAACTGATTGAACCAGGAGAAAACACCTATCTATATACTGATCTTTTGGGGTCAACTGATGAAATGGCTAGTCCCTGTCTGATTACCAGGTAGATGGAAGCTCATCATCAGTAAACTTCCCCCATGTACACAGAGTTTCTCATTGGCTTTTTATCTCATTCTTGAAAGTGAACAGATAGCTAAGGATCATTAGACATTGCAGGAATAATCTCTAACATGAAAGACAGAGACCAAAACACTGAAAGGCTTCTATTGAAACAAAAGGGGGCACACTAATTTCTTCGCATGTGGATATCCAGAAATATGGGTAAACCATATATCTTATAAGAGGTTAGTATCCAAAATATATAAGGAACTCATACAACTCAATAGCACAAAAGCAAATAACTCAATTAAGAAATGGGCAAAGGACTTGAATAGACATTTTTTCAAAGAAGACATACAAAATGACCAATGACTATTTGAAAAGATGTTCAACATCACTAATCATCAGGGAAATGTAAATCAAAAACCATAATGAGATATCACCTCACACCTGTCAGGATGGCTAGTAGCAAAAAGTCAAGATTACAAGTGTTGACGAAGATGTGGAGAAGAGGGAAGCCTTGTACAGTATTGGTGGATATGTAAAATGGTACAACCATTAAGGAAAATGGTATGGAGTTTCTCAAAAAATTAAAAATAGAACTACCATATAAACTTGAAATTCCACTTGTGGGTATATATCTGTAAGAGAGAGAAAAAAACCAAAGTGTTCTTCTTATTCTAACTCTCTATACAGAATACTTCACCTCTGGCCACCAAAATGTGTGGGGTTTTCTTCCCACCACCAAGTAATTCTCCAACAGACACTGACTGGGTGTCCTATAATTCAATTCAGTTCTGACATTCACCTGGAGATAGCATCAGATCCCACAGGTGAAAGGCTCAGTCCCATAAGATTGCTCACCAATACTTCTGATTGACCAGCTATGAATCCAGGTTCCCACGATCCTCTCCTCAGTTTCAATTAATTCGCTAGAGTGGTTCACAGAACTCAGGCAAACACTTTATTTACTATTGCCAACTTATTACAAAGGATATTTCAAAGGATACAAATGAATAGCCGGATGGAAGAGATGCATAGAGCAAGCAAGTATGTGAGAAGGAATGTAAACTATAGGGCTGGAAAGAGTATGATCCCTTTCCTTTCCATCATGAGAGTCATGGTTGATATCCTTATAACAAAAGAAAGGTAAACAAGAGAAAAGCAAAACAAATTAATTTGATCATAGTTTTACGTGACATAGGAACTGTCAGAATGAAGACCCAAAGATATAGAGGAAGCTACCTGATTTTATGCTTAGATTCGATGAAGCAGGGGTAGCTGTATAGAAATGTGTTTGGACAAAGAAAAAAAGGATGTGAGCTAATGGTAATAGACGGAGTGGGGAAACCTAGCAAGGCCTCTTGATCTCTCTGTTGTAGCATTTGTTCCTTTTGGCTAAGGGGTGGGACCTTTCCGGAATGAGGGTCTTAATTTTTTTTTATTTCAGCGTATTACGGGGGTACAGATGTTTAGGTTACATATGTTGCCCTTTCCCCCCCTCCCCCCCGAGTCCGAGTTTCAAGCGTGTCCATCTATTGGATGGTGCGCATTGTACTCTTTGTGTATGCATATACCCATCCCCTCCTCCCTCCTCCCCC
>NW_012149964.1:1772714-1783205 GCF_000956105.1 Propithecus coquereli | reverse complement strand
GGGCCTCTTTAGTGGCTATTTTGATCAATCTGATGACTGCGTGACGTGGTGTCTTCCTATTTGCATTGAATCTCCCTGGGGTCCGTTGAGCTTCTTGTACCTGTGTATCTAGATTTTTATCAAGGCCTGGAAAATTCTCCTCTATTAATTCTTCAAATAGCTTCTCCAGCCCTTCAGTGTTTTCTTCTTCACCTTCAGGAACCCCTGTCACCCTCAGGTTCGGTTTTTTCATATAATCCCACAATTCTTGTAGGGTTATTTCTTTTCTCTTAATTTTCTGCTCGATTTCTGTGACTGACTTATTTAATTGGAAGGAGTGGCCTTCAATCTCTGAGATTCTTTCTTCTGTTTGATCTACCCTGTTCTTGAGGCTTTCCACGGTGTTTTGTAGTTCCCTGAATAAGTCCTTCATTTCCAGGAGATCGGTTTGGTTTTTCTTTAATATTTCAATTTCTTCAGTGAATTTTCCTTCCAAGTCCTGGATTTTTTTTGTGGTTTCTTTGTGTTGGTTATCCATTTTCTTGTGTATCATTCAGTTTTCTTACAATTCATGTTTGAAATTCTTCTTCTGTCATTTTAGTGTTCTGAGTTTGGTTAATGTCCATTGCTGCGGAGCTGTTGTTCCTCTTTGGGGGTGTGCTTTCCGTTTGGGTCTTCATACTTCCAAAGTTCTTTCGCTGGTTCCTTCCCATCTGGATCAGTTGTTCCTTCTTGCCTTTAGATTTTCCTTTGGATATTGACACGCGCTGTTTAGTCTCTGAGCCAGTAGGTGGTGTTTGTGGGTGAGATTCGACCACACCCTTTATGATGAATCAGTAGATGCAGTAAAAGGGTGTGCAGGATGACCTCCCCGTCAGTCGGTGGCACTTGCAGGGAGGATCGAGCTGCAGTGCTGCTTTTGGGTCCTGTAGCTAGCTCTTGTTCCTCTAGAGAGGCCCTCTTGTGCCTCAGGTGGTGGGTGAGGCCCTGGGATTTCCAGGTGTGTCCTTATTCTCCACCTTAGAGGGTGCAGGACCGGGAGTGAGTCTCGTTGGGCCTGGGTTGGGTACACCTGCCCTCAGGCTCCACACCTGTTAGCAGGGGTCAAAGGTCTGCTCTTTTTTTCTGTGCAAAGCTGCCGGGAGGGGCCGAAATGGCTCCACTCAGCTGAAAGTCTGGGCCTGGGGGGTGGGGCCGTCCTAGATCCACACTCTGGAGCAGGTCCCGCTCCCCTCCACTCTCCCCCTCTCCGTGGCCCCTCCCAGGCCTCCGCCAGCAAGCGGGACCCGAGGTCAATGGATCCCCTCTGGCTGCGACGTGGGCCAGGAGATTACCTACCCAGGATCGTAGCCTGCGCTGTTCTTGTTCTCCACCTCAGAGGGGGCAGGACCGGGAGTGAGTCTGGGTGGGGCTGGGTTGGGTACGCCTGCCCTCAGGCTCCACAACTGCTGTTAGCAGGGGTCAAAGGTCTGCTCTTTGTTTCTGTGTAAAGCTGCTGGGAGGGGCTGAAATGGCTTCACTCAGCTGAAAGTCTGGGCTTGGGGGGTGGGGCTGTCCAAGACCTGTACTCTGGAGCAGGTCTCGCTCCCCTCCAATCTCCCCCTCTCCGTGTTCTCTCCCAGGCCTCTGCCAGCAAGCAAGACCTAAGGCCGATGGATCTCCACTGGCTGTGGCATGGGCCGGGAGGTTCCCTACCTAGGATTGTAGCCTGAGCTGGGTGCACAACCCTTTCTTGGGAGGAGGGTTGCCGCTCCAGCACGCTGATCTGCCCCTAATTGCACATACTCCTCAGTAGGCTCTTTCACAGATCTCTCTTCTGTGCCCCGGGGCAGTGCGATCCTTACCTGGGTGTACGGGGTCTGGTCTGCAGGCCTGTCCCCTGGACCCTGGAGATCAATCCCTAACCCTGCCAGGGGGAGGGGCGCCGGTCCTGAATCAGCCACAGGGTGCCCAAGCTGGATCGATTTCACTCCGCCTCGGCATTTGCCCCGCTCTCCTGGAGTCCCCAGGCAAGTAGCACCTGGGAGGGCTTGCGTGTAGGGAACTCGCAGTCTGAGTACCCTTCAGTCTGCTGTTGGGCCCCAAAAAGAAAGGTCCTGTTCCTTGGAGATGCCTCTGTGTGATGGCTAAATTGTCTCTCTGGGCACCTGCGGGTAGGGAGGGCAGGGAGACAATGGAGCTGTATGGCGTCTGCACGCGGGGAGGTGCCCCGAGGGGGCTGTTAGCCCGGCGCTGTGTCTGCAAGAGGCCATTGCTCACTGGCGGCAGCCGTCTCTGGGGTGGTATTGGTGTCGGCAGGTCTCTCCAACTGCTCAGGAGCCCACCAGCAGTCCGAGATGCAAGGGAGGGGAAAGTTATCTGCTCCACCTACCCTTGTCGCTGGTCTCCAAGCCTCTCGAGGACCTTTCTCCTTCCAGTTCTGCTCCACAACGTCTTCCCGTGGAGTCTCCTGTAGTTTCAGGCACCCTTCCTTCTGACCCTCACCCGATTTATGTTTCTCTAGTTTATTTTTTTCTCTTTCTTCTGAAATTTGCCTTTTTTGCAGAGACACTCTGACTGGCGGCTTTTCTCGTCCACCATCTTGGCTCCTCTGGTCTTAATTTCTTAATTTTCTTAGGGCCAGCTGTTAGAAAGGTGGCAGAAGGTTAGAGTAATACTTTTAGGCTTTATGACTAGCTTTGGGGAAAAGGAGTTCTAGTTTCTATGACTGGCCTTGGGGAAGAGGGATTCTAGTTTCTATTCCTTGCCTCTGATGAGAATGAGGGACAAAAGACAGGAGGGCAGGAGATGGTCAGAGAGAAACTTTGCTTCTCAGGCCTTCATTTTGGGGTATTATTTTCTGAGCTCTGACAGAAGCTTCCATGCTCTCTCTGAGCATGACACCCTCCAGACAACTCCATATGTTTAGCAATCTGTAAGCTCTCCGAACCCTGTCCTTTTGGGTTTTTAAGGAGGCTCCATTGCATAGGCATGGTTGGTTACATCATTGGCCATTGGTGACCCAGAGGTGAAGAGGGGTGGGGTTGAAAGTTCCAACCCTCTAATCATATAGTTGGTTCTCCTGGTAACCAAGCCCCTATCCAGTGGCTATCCAGGACTTCCTAGCCACCAGTTATCTTATTAGCATACAGAAGTATACTTAACACTTAAGAGATTGCATGAGGGTTTTAGGAGCTGTGTGCCCGGAAATGGGGACAAGACCAAATATATATTTCTTATTATAAATTACAATATCCAAAGGAAATAAAATCACCATCTCAAAGAGATATCTGCACTCTCATGTTCGTTGCAACATTCACAATAGCGAAGATACGGGAACAACTTAAGTGTTCATCAACAGATGAATGGATAAAGAAAATGTTATTTTGTGTATGTGTGTATATATATATATGTATATAAGTATGTATAATGGAACATTATTTGGCCTTGAAAAAAGAAGAAAATCCTGCCATTTGCAACAACATGGATGAACCTTGAGGACATTATGCTAAGTGAAATGAGCCAGACACAGAAAGACAAATAATGTATAATCTCACATATATGTGGAATCTTTAAAAAAAAAAGTTGAACTCATAGTGATAGAGGGTAAAATGGTGGTTACCAGGAGCTGGGGGGTGAGAGAAAAGGGGAGAAATTGGCCAGATGGTATCATCCTTCATTTATAAGATGAATAAGTACTGGAGACCTAATGTACAGCATAGTGATTATAGTTAATAATATTATATCATATACTTGCAATTTGCAGAGAGAATAGAACTTAAGTATTCTCAGTACACACACAAAAACGTAATTATGTGAGGTGATGGGCATGTTAATTAGCTTGATTTTGGTAATCATTTCACATTGTATAGTACAGTTGACCCTGTCAACTGTAATACAATTATAATACAACATGGAGATTAGGGTATGACCCCCCCATAGTCAAAAATCCACGTATGACTTTTGATTCCCCAAAAACTTAACTACTAATATTAATAGCTTATTGTTGACTGGAAGCCCTACTGATAACATAAATAGTTGATTAACACGTATTTTGTATGTGTATTATATACTGTATTTTTACAATAAAGCTGGAGAAAAAATTATTAAGAAAATCAAAAGGAAGAGAAAATATATTTACCATTCATTAAGTGGAAGTGGATCGTCACAAGGTTTTCATCCTTGTCATCTTTAAGTTGAGTAGGCTGAGGAGGAAAAGGAAGAGGAGAGGTTGGTCTTGCCATCTCAGGAGTGGCAAAGGTGGAAGAAACTCCACATATAAGTGATCCTGTGAAGTTCAAACCTGTGTTGTTCAAGGGTCAACTGTGTATGAAAACATCATGTCCATGGGATGGGCATGCGTGTAGCTCTGGCTTGGGTGAGGCAAAGACATTATATGTAACCAAAATATTTGTACCCCCATAATATTCTGAAATTTTAAAAAAAGTAAATTTAAAAAAAAAACAAGAAAAAAAATCACATCATGTTGTACACCCTAATGTAAACAGTTCTTATTTGTCACTCATACTTCAATAAAGCCAGGGTGAAAAAAAAAATAAAAGGGGAACGTGGAGCACATTTATGGGAGTGATAATCAGAATGATTTCCCAGCAGCAGCCCTGGAAGCTGGCAGGTGTTGGAATGATACCTTGGAAGACTGAGGGAGTATTTCCAACTTTCTACACTTGAACTATCAGTCAAATGTGAGGTAGAAAAAGTTTCAAACATGCAAGGTCTCAGAAATTTTAACTCCCATGCACCCTTTCTTAGGAAGCTAGCAGAGAGTGTGCTGTACCGAAATGAGGAAATTATCTAAAAAAGAGGAATTCTTCATGTCCAACATTGACAGGTATGCATAGGCCTAGTGAGCAGCCAGTCAGTTTGGAGTAGGGAAGTTGTCTCCCAAAAAATTAAGAAGAAAGAAAATGATAGATGACTTGTATTTGTTCACATGGAGAGATGTTTTATAGTTCTGTCAGAGGGTCAAGAATGAATTAATAATAGGCATATATTATAGAAAATTGTTCCAAGGAAAAAATGAGGCCATTAATCACTTTAGGAAAAAACAAATATAGGAGAGAGGAAATGTAATCCAGCTACTCTATGGGGTTCATCTGTGAATATTTTCTTGGACATTATAATATAAATATTGGATTTTGATTTAGTGAAAAATCATGACATAGCTATAATAAAAGATTTATATAGTACATACTGCCCTCCAGGCACTGTTGAAAATGCTTTACATATATTAACTCATTTAATTCTTACATTAACCCTATAAAACAGGTACTATCTTTATTCTCATTTTACATATGAGGAAGCAGAGGCATAGAAGTTAAATTACTTGTTCAAGGTCACATGGCAGAGCCAGGATTCAAACCAAGGCTATGTGACTCCAGAGTCCATGCTCTAACCACTATGTTATGCTTCTGAAGAGAGGAGAAGTATGTTTATGTGAATTGATGGGGGGTGGGGAGGGGGGAGAGAAAATAGTGGTAGTGGTGTTGGTGATTTGAGGTAGTGGTATTGTAAGAAATCTAAGTCCTCGTCTTCCTTAGTGAGACCCCAATAAATAAAATCTACTATTGAAAAATTTAAAAAAATAGTGGTAGAAGCATGTTATTTATAAATATGAGGGTAAATATCAGAAAACCAAATAAAAGAGTTTAAAGTGGGGATTGAGTTGTGGAGATTGAAAGGAGTAGAATAGGGGGTTATATTTTATCAGCTTTGTAATTCTGTTTGATTTTTAAAACTATGTACATGAATTACTCTGATAAAAATAAAAAATTTACAAAAGAAAATAATTCTCCAGCACTTAATTTGGTAATGAAAGATAAATTTTTATTTAGTTTGGACAGATAATAGGATACTATTTAGCACATTTTAATTGGTAATTAATAAATTTATATTCTAAAAGCTTAAACATTTTTATTTTCCTTTTAAATGAAATTTTTCATTGGTTAGGTCAGACCTAGTATCAGAATTATCTAAGAAATATTCTTCCTTTTCGTCTGGAATGACAATTGCTTTTTTACGTAGTTGTCTTACTGTTTTTGTTGATTTTTTTATTTTACATGTGACGTAAGGTTATGTGAACTCATAAAACAATACATTCTTTATTAGAATTTTAGAGAAATATTTATTTGATATCACTCATAGTGACTTACTAATCTTTATAAGGCTGACTTATAGTTTCCTTACCTCTCATTTTCCACTGTTTTTATACAGAATACCTTTCTCATAGTATTTTATCTCTCATTATTCCTTTTCTCCATGGCCAATGAAAATAATTTCTCAGGATATTATCCTAGTTGAATTGACTAATGTTTTCTTTTATTATTTTATTCTAACCAGCTTACTATCATACCTTTAAACAAGTTCATTTTTCCTATGTTTACATTCTTTTATATTTGCCTTTTTCCAGTGTTTATGCCAAACATCTTAGTGGTTCTGATGAGATTACATTAAGAATTGCATAGATTATTTGTTCTGTTCTCACCATTCCAAAGAATATGTTTCTTTTCATTTTTTCTAATAAAGGTAACTTTCTTAAGTTGTAAATTTTATATTGTTTAGTGTTTGTACATTCTGCTTTTAAAAAGAAACTTTAGTGAAATATAGAAAAAGTAACTTATTTTTTCCAATAACAACAGAGATGGCAATAGGATTTTAGTTGGTGTCAGTGTTGCCAGATTTTTCTACCTAGTGTCAGAAGTACAAATTATTTAAATATGCAAAGTATCAATCGAGATTGTGATGTCTTAACATAATTTGAGATTATTAAAAGGTATAAATTGATAGATGCCATTTATATTTGGAACTATATAACTGAATCTATTACATTATTTATTGACAGATATGTTTAAAGGGTAAAGTACACATATTTAAGTACTTAAATATCCAAGCATGTTGCAGAATGGATAAGAAACCAGATTCCCTGGATCTTCCATCACTGAGTAAAAGAATGCCCTCCCAGCCTCTCACAGACAGGTAATGTAATATTCTTACAGTCTTATTTGATGGTGATTGTTGTCCTCTCTTTTTATAAAAGATATTTATTAATCTTGAGTATACTGAATATATTTAGGCTGATTAGCCCAGCATTAAAATCAATAATTGGCTGAAGCTAAATATCACCATCATAGAATGAATCTGGGACACTAGAATAAATTTGAGATTTTTTTCAAATAATTATTAAAATTTTAGTAATAAAAATGTAAATGTTTGACATTATAATGCAGAAACACTATTTCTCAGCACATGACAGCTGTTAATTTACTTTTGTGATTACTGTATTGTACATTTGTAATAATGAGTAGAATTTGGCTTTGAACTGAGGTTGGTGAAAGAGCATGACATTTTGGGAGTGTCTTTTGTCATATTCTTTATGTCTATATCAAAGATGATATATCATTGGTGTTATTTATGATTTTAGTGTTTTCCTTCTCATGAGATTTTGAAATAGTAAATTTGATATTCTGGTTTTTTTTCCTTTAAAAATTTAATTGATTAGGGGGTACAAATTGAATTCCATTACATGTATGTATTACATAGTGGTCAATATTCTGTTTTAAATTCATCCTTTCAAGATGTAGATTGGCCTGAAAGATTTTATGAAAATATTTTATAATTCCATGCAATAATATGGAAAATAACTTGGAATATGGTGAGACCACAGAAAGATAGACTGTACACCTGCCTAAAATACTTAAATGCTTAAAGGCTTGTTATTGCATATATGATAAATTTTAGATTACTTCAGATGGCAGTATAGTAAGTACTATTGTTAACAGCACAAGTTCTTAAATTCCCAAATAGGACTTTTTCTTGAATATTTCTATTTCCTAATTAGAATTAAATATCTAAACATTAGATTTAGTCCCTAAAGATTACTTTGTTTAATATTATGAATGGTAGTAGACCAAACAATTCTACAAAAATTAGAATTAATACATATTCTAATCTCTATTAATCTGCTTTATATTTATTTTAAAGTGAATTTACTTTAATAATGACATTCACTGTTTTAGTCATTTATTTTACAAATATCAGTTGCATGCCTTGTGGTAGATTCAAGGTATCTTTTGTTGAATGCCATACTTGTTGGTCTTGGCTTTCATGGTGCTTACAGTGTAATGGAGTAGGAGTGAGTGAATAGAGCAAGGAAATACATATGTATATGTGTGTGTATATATACACACACACACACACACACAATTTCAAATTGTGGAGAATGCTCATAGCACCTTCATAAGGAAAGGAACATATTTCAAAAGTGTGAGCAGGGGATGTCTCTTTGGGAAGGTGATGTTTGAAGTCAAGACTCAAATGAAAAAAAGCCAGCTGCTTGAAGATCAAGGGGAAGAGCATCTTAGGGGGAAAGAATGACATGTGCTAAGGCCTTACGTCAGGAAGGAACTTGGTGTATTCAAAAAACTGAAAGAGAATGGGCATGGTTGGAGCAGAATGGCTGAAGGGAAGAGTGATACAAGTTGATTTTGGAGAGGTAGTTAGGGCTTAAGTCATGCGGTGGCTGTGTAGGCTGTGGTAAGAAGTTTGACTTTTACTTAAAGTACAGTGGGAAGTCATGTAATGGTTCATAACATGATCTGATTCGTGGTTAGAAAGCTATTTTGGCTCCTAGGAGACTAGATTGGAAGTTAGCAAAAGTAGAAGCACAGGGACCAGTTAGGTTGTTGTAGTACTGCCAGGAGATCAGGAGATTTTGAACAGAGTGATTGAAATAGAGATGAAAAGTAAATATATTTTGGAGATGATCTTTAGCAGTGCCATCCAGTAGAAATATAATATGAGCCACATATATAACATAATGTTTAATTTTCTGGTAACCCATTTTGAAAAAAGGAAAAATAAATGGGAAATTAATTTGAATAATACATGTTATTTAACCTAGTATATTCAAAATATTCTCACTTAAACATGTAATTAATATAAAAATTAGTGAGATATTTTACATGCTTTTCATATTAAATCTTTGAAATCTGGTATGTATTTTACATTTATCATGTGTCATAATTTGAACTGGCCACATTTCAAGTGCTCAATAGCCATATATGGCTATTAGCTACTTACGGTATTGGACAGGGCAGGTCTATAGAGTTGGTTGTCTGGTGTGTTAATTTCCTACTCACAGGCTATATTACTACTTAGAAAATTCTTGTATGTGCTTTCCACTTTCATACTCAGGCTTTTGGCTGTGTGGTTTTTACTACCTAGAATGCTCTTTGATGCCTTGTCTATTTTGTAATCTCTTTATTCTACATAGACAGGCATTATAGCAGGTATGTTATGGCTTTGAAGCCCTTTTATGACTTTTAATAACTATGTATCCTCATGTCTTAATATCTCTCATCCTCAGCTTTCTTATAGGTAAAAAGGGAAATAATCACACAGATGCTGTCAGGATTAAATGAAATAATGTATGTAGAGCACTTAGTAAAATGCCTTATCCATACTGTTTCCTCAACAAACAGCTTATTATCATGATTGTCATTTACTGCCAATATATAGATGTATTTCGTGCAGTGGAGTCAGATGAATTTTGGCTTTAATCATGGTTTAACCTCTTAATTCTTCTGTGGCCCTGTGTAAGTTATTTAACTTTTCTGAGCCTGTTTCCTTATCTAAAATGTTAACCATACCCATTTCATAAGGTTGTTATGAGAATTAAATGTGTGCATGGCAATTAGTTAAAAAAAATGATAATTACTAAATGTTACAATTTTTCTTCTTGGGAAATTAACTTTTGTAAGCTTTATTATCCTCATTTGTAAAAAGAAATAATAATGCGTACATTTAAAACTGTAAGGATTATGTATAAAATATGAGGTGCATCTAGCATAGTACCTATAACACACGGTAGTCACTCAACACATGCTAGCTATTATTGCCTCTTTTCATCCTAAAAGATTAAACTCAAATGCCATTTTCTTGGGTGAGGCCTTTCCTAACCTTACCAATGAGAATTACTTGATCTCTTTTTTCTCATAGCACTTACAAAGTTTACCTTTGGCATAGTCTTCAAAACATATAAACAGACTCATTTCCCCTCTGAGCTGAGAGCCCTTTGAAGGCAAACATTTTTTGTTCATTTCATCTCAGGCATTCAGTATAGTGCTTGATACTTGGTGGGTGCTTACCTAAATTTATTGATATACTTCTGAAAAGTACAAAAATCAATTTTTTAACTGTTTTTAGGAGAGGAATTATAGCATAGTGGTTAAGATTGGGGATTTTAGTGCTAGATAATCTGGGGATCAAATTTGGACTGCTGTCTGCAAGTTTTATGTCCTAGGGTAAATTTCTCAATTCATTCTAGGCTCAGTTTCCTCATCTGTAAAATGAGAAAACTCCACCAATATGTTAGAGTTTTCACAAGAAATATGTAAGACACTGTCTTTAAAACATTTAGCAAAGACATCTGCACCCGAATGTTTATGGCAGCACAATTCACTATTGCAAGAATGTGGAAACAACCCAAGTGCCCGTCAATCCATGAGTGGATTATAT
>NW_012149964.1:1741274-1772038 GCF_000956105.1 Propithecus coquereli | reverse complement strand
AAAAAAAAAAACCAAAACGTTTAGCACAGTTCTTCACAATAAGTGGTCACTGTAGAATGTGTGGTAAATTTGCAAATTAAAGTGAAAAATTCTTTGCTATCTGGGTGACATACTTTGTAATTCAGAAATTTGCAAGGACAGTTCTAGCCTCACACCAAAACCAGCTACGTATTCAATACTTGGCAGACTTTTTTTTGGTGTTCTCTCTTTTATTAATTATTAGATGGACATTATTTATACAACTAAAGCATATTTTTAGAGCTGATGAAGAGGAAACTGTATAAAGTTAAGAAATGTTTCAAAGCCCTGTGGTGAAATTTGCCAAACCAATAAGAAAAATGGGTTTTCTATCAAGATGATCTTGAAGGCAAGGCAGTCTGCTTTGCTGAATCTCTCAGGAGAAATAATAGGTTATTGTTAACAATTGACATTTTACAACAGAATACATGAAGGAAAAAATGTTGCATGAATGACATGAATAGAATGTTTTGTAGAATTGTCAGGTTTCAGTTTGAAATGTCAGTTCTTGGTGCGCCCGTGGCCGAAGAATGACCAGACATGCCAAAGCTAGGCAAGCACGAAAATGAGGTTTATTGAGGAGAAAAAGATAGGATTGTAGAGTAAGAGCAAGAGCAAGATATAGGTTTATAGAACATGATACATACGCCACTGATGATGACCGGACCCATTGTCACAGCAAAGGGAGAGCAAAAGGAAGGGCGCAAAAAGAAAAAGGGACTGGTTATGGTCTGCATCTTGTTTTAGAGTGCTGGGATTGGGACCTCCCTGTGGCTCAGACGTTACCATAGAACCACTTTGACTGGACAATTGGGAGTTGCATGACCTGAGTCTTAACTGCACATGCAGATCTTCCGTGAGCCTCTCTGAAAGCCCACGGGGGACAGGGGGGTGAATTGCAGCAGCACCTACTTTCGTCCCTAGGAGACCTGGAATCCCTTGCTATTTACCTAACAGGATGATTTCTGATATTTTCCTACTCATGTCCTTAAGGATCTTAGACATTAAAAGTATGTATTCTATATTATCTAGAGAAGTTGTAGGTCAAGTGTGCAATATCTATTTAAGAAGAAAACCCTAACTGCCCTTAGGATTTCTATTTCCATAGTATGGAAGATTTTTATCCAAATAAAAATCACGGACCTGACTCTGGAATTGGAAGTGATAATGGAGAGAAACGATTGTCTACAACAGAAGTGAGTCTTTTTTATTGTTGATCTATTTTATCTTACAATTTTATTAGAGCTTTGAAATAGAGACAGTTGCACGCATTTGACTTTTTATTATGCTTAAAAATGATCATTATTATATTTTATGACTTCAAATGAAAAAGGACATGCAGATTTTTAAAAGCAGAACAATAAACCTTAACATTGATTTTCGGTTTGAAAACTGGAGATGTAAAGCCGATATTCTATAATGCATATGTGAAATGAAAGCAACATAATATGTTTAAAATGCCTCGTTTGTACTTTATGCTTATTCCTTTCAGCCATCAGATGATGATACAATCAGCCTTCACTCTCAAGTCTCAGAATCAAATAGAGAGCAGCCATCAAGAAATGACAGTCACACAATAGGAATTAAGGCTGATTCTCAGAAAGGTAATTCATATGATGTCTGTTATTTTTATTTCATGTACATGGCCCACATTAAAATGGGTCTTTTATTAAAAATAGGCTTTCAAAAATTTTATTATCTTCAGCCAACTGTTATATTGAGAAAATACACTTTTATTCTAAGCACTGCAGTGTCAGAGCGTACCATTTAGTATCTATATTTTCTGATAAATATTAATCTATACCTAGACCAGGAGGTGTATGATTTTATTGACCCCAACACAGAAGATGTAGCAGTTCCTGAACAAGGAGATACACATATTGGATCATTTGTCTCTTTCTTTAAGGTGAATAAAACCTTGAATACATATCAATAACATGTTCTCCTTGATCTTATAAAAGTGGACCATACAATTTAAAACGATAACTTTCTTTTATATAAGGGAAAAGAAAAATGTTCTGAAAAATCTCTGAAAAATGAAGTATTGGGAGATGCAAAAAGGTAAGCACATATGAATTCTCAAATTGAAATGTTACCTATAAATACTTGAACTATTCATTAAATATTCCTACTTGAAGGAATACTTGAAAAAACATAATTTTTTGGTCCATTTACCTGTTATGTTTAGATAGTTAATTTATAAATACTTCATTTGTCTGTGTTCCTCAGTTAAACGCAAAATTATAGTAAGCATTTAAGTTGAGTGTGGGATATACACTGTTTTTTCTCCTTGAAGTGTAATGATAATGTTTCCTATTGTTATTACTGAGGAGGACTGTACCTTCACATATAGTGCTTTATTTGAGCTACTTAACAACCCTTTAAAATTGATAGTATTGACATCGTTTTATCAATAAAGAAACTGAGTCTTCGAGTTTCAAATGTCTGGAACTCAGATATTCTGTCTCTTGATCTAATATGCTTTCTATTTTGTCAGGCTGATTGTGACAATTTTAAGGGTATTTACTTCCATACTTTACTAAAATAATTCTGTTTTGGATCTTTTCTTTATCATTCATTTTATGAAATGATGACGGAGTGTGACCTGCCACATTTTTTTCAGTCACTCTTTCAGATTGCGTTATTGTGCTATATGTTTTTCCATATTTCTCATTTAATCTTCACTGAAATCCTGCAGGATAGATATTGACCTCATTTTTATAGATGAGGAAGGTGAAGTTCAGAGACTCTTAAGTTTTGTATCTAAAATTACTTAGCTAGTAGACACTAGTGTGAACTTAGCTCTTTTTGATCCCCAAACGTTTTTCTTTTCTCTACATTGTGCTTCCTCCAAATGACTTCACTGGTAATTTTTAAAGCAGTTATTAATTAATCATCTCCCATGCCCTATAAAGAGGTGCATTGCTTTGTTTTATACTCTTTAGATTTCATTCTTCTCTTAGTTTCTCACCTTAGCTAATGAGCACAGTTGCCTAAACTTGCTAAAAGTCACCTGTGGCATGTAAGATATGACAAAGATACAGAGACTCATAGTTCGATATTGTTTTTTAAGTGAAATGCCTTCGAAATAAAATGACTACAGTTTATAGAACAATTTACTTTAAAATTTCTTTTTTCTCTTTGAATGATAAAAATGGTATATTTTAATTAGTATTTTCTGCCAAATTTGCCAGTCTTATTTTGTTTGCATTTTCTTATTTAGACATTATACACAGAGACCTTTAAAATCAAAATGAATAAACTGATAAAAGTAGGATAGTTCAAAAATGGAGAAAATTTTATAACATTTTTAGATTTATTTATAAAGTCAGGCCATATAGAACTCTGTAGTCCTTATTACACTCAAAGCTAGGGAATGCACATCGTTAAATTACCATGGCAATTACACATTTCAACGATTAAAAAAGGTCATATACTTTGCCATTATTTGTTAGTCATAATTAATATAGCCAGTATGCTGCATTTCATATTGAGTAGAAAATGTAGATATGTTTTCCTTAAATATTCCTTATTTCTTATTTTAGTATTTTTAACACAAAGACATAAAGATTTTAGCTTTCATGTGATGTTATAAACAAAAGTGGTTTCTATTTCTAGAAGCTGACATAAAATATAGTCTGCCTTACTTTTTGGATAACCATGTTTGTGTTACCTTTCAGACTTGAGAAAGAACAGTTACTTGCAGAGGAAGAGGATGATGATTTGAAGGAAGTAACTGATTTGAGGAAAATAGCTGCTCAGTTATTGCAGCAAGAGCAAAAGAACAGGTATTCTTTGCAGTAGTGAGATTTGAATAGGCAAATTTTATAATCATTAAATCTGATTATTTAAAGATTACCAAATAAAGTGTATGAAGTTTTGAGTAGGGCGCTCTTAAGATCGGTTTCAAGAGACTGACTACAGATTGAATATCCCTAATCCAAACACCTGAAATCTGAAACACTACTGATCCCAAGCATTTCAAATAAGGGATACTCAACCTGTACTAAAAGACACTAGGAAGTACTTAGGACAGAAATGTAAAATTACATTTACAAACTCGTAGAATATACTCACATATATAGTCACTATATTTAATATTGCTTAGGTCTTTCTTTTTTATTCCTGTGTGCTGAATCATAGTAACCTATTTAGCTCACAGTAGCATTATTTATATTGTAAGCATTTCTTTCAAGGTACATGTTGTATGTAGATAGTGCACTTTTTTAAAATCAGATTCTGAATTACTTTGGATATGTATAACTCCTCAGAATTGAGTTGAATTATACAGTGGCTGATTGAATCAATATGATGATTCGAGGGTCACAGATTCATTTTGGTCTGTTTCTTCATCAACGACCATTTTCCCGCTGGTTACGCGTTCTCCAAATGCATGCCTTTGGCAATGAGGAGGACACTGTGTGAATGAGTATAAAATCAAGGCAAGTCCATTTTTAATACAAGAAAAGTTTCACGTGCTGCTGAGGATTGGCTGTTATTGCCATCTTCATGTACTGAAAGTACTACATTTATAGTTTTGAAATAATGAAGATCTGAGATTTTTTTATGTTTGTTTGTTTTGAGAAAATTAAGAGAATAATTTTAGTACATTTAACATGGATAAGTAATAAGTATTTTACTTCACTTCTTCGAAACAATTAATGTGTATAGATAGTATGACCATGTTTTTGGAAGTTTCAAACTTAGATATACTGGCATTTGTTTAAATATGCCTTTGAAGGCAGGACGTAGTGATGTATGCTTGTAGTCTGCTACTCAGGATTCTGAAGCAGGAGGATTGCTTGAGCCCAGGAATTTGAGGTTATAGTGAGCTATGATAGGGCCACTGCACTCCAGCCTGGGTGACAGAGACCCTGTCTCTAAAAAAAAAAAAAATATGCCTTGAAAAATACCATTAAAACTTATGAAATGACAAATATGTGGTTTTTAGGGACAATCTGGATAAATGGCTAATAAGCTAAGTAGCCACGTATTATCTTTTTTTGCATGGCTGCTACATTGATAGATTTTAAAAGATCAGGCCAGGGGCAGTGGCTCATGCATGTAATCCGAGCACTTTGGGAGACTGAGCCAGGAGGATTGCTTAAGGCCAGGAGTTTAAGACCAGCCTGGACAGCAAAACGAGACCCTGCCTCTACAAAAAAATTAAAAAAAAAATAATTAGCTGCATGTGATGATGAGTGTTTGTTGTCCTAGCTATTTGGGAGGCTGAGACTGGAGAATCACTTGAGCCCAGGAGTTGCAGTGAGCTGTGATCACACCACTGCACTGTAGCCTGGGTGACAGAGTGAGACCTTGCCTCTAATAAAAAATAAATAAATAAAAATCATACTGTAAAATATCATTGATCTTTATCTCTAGTATATCTGTTGTAGCCTCATTCCTGGTTCACATTTTTCTTCTCTCATAATTTTCTGTCACCCTTTTCTGTGCTGTTTATCTTCTAATGTTTTCCTATGATTCATTTCTAATGGGCCTTTTTGAAATTGGCTACTATGAGACTGTGTGTGTTTTTCCCCCTCCAGTATGATCTAAGTGTTGAGCACTCTGTGGTTTAAGAGGTTTGATGAAGCAAGCCACCACCTGCTCTGTGGAGCTTAAAAAATAGTTGAGTTTCTATTCCTCTACCTAGAAGATGAAAGAACTGTATTTATCATTATGGAAAGAAAATATTGATTTTTTTAAAGAACCCACAATATCCATTTTTTCTTGGTGTTAAGAATAGCATTTGAGTATATAATTTTAGATTTTAACATTGCCATCTATTTATATATTTTCCATTTCTACCATTATCATATTAATTTTTCATCTATCAGTGTGACTTATTCTGTCATCTATTCATGTGAATTAAATTATCTATCTAGCCTAGATACAACATCGACTGAATTTTTCATAGGTTTAGTTTTTGTAATCAGTATAAAATAGCACCTAGCACTGTGCCTTGTACATAGTAGGTACTCAGTAATACTGTTTTTGGTTAATTGATGGCTTGAAAATTAAATCAATAAATTTAGAGCTATTAATAATAGGACCCATTAATTTAGATAAAAATGATATGTTCTCCCTAAGTAACTTCTGTTATTCTTCAAGATGTATAAAAGGTAATTTCTGTCTTTCTCTGATTTTCTTCTTCATCATCCTTTTTAGATGTTAGCACATAAGAATATAAGAACTTTTCAGATTAAATATTAATATATAGTGATATTAATGTTGTAATAATTATGTCTAATTTTTGAAGGCATTGAAATATTTATAATAATCTGGTCATAAAGTAAAGGGCACATTTTACTTTTAAAATTTATAATCTATAGAGAATTTATATTAGATCCCTAGCCAATTCTGTTAATGGCTGAACCAGATCTCAGAAATTTTTAATGCTGAATCTAGTGTTCTTTCCATTAAATGACCTTTCTTCCTTCTAAAATATGTTGCTATTGCTCAGATCTCTTAGATTTAGATAATTAAAATTTTCTGTTTACTGTCACAATACTTGAATTTGAATGAGATGAAAAAAATCTAAGAGTAATTCTATATAAGGCTATATCCTGAAGTGGATTTGATATAATTTGTACCTTCTCTGGTTGTAGATTTTTCTTTTCACATTATATTATTGTGTTTTATATTCCAACTTTATTAACAAAGGATCTAAAATGCTATTTAAAATTGCAGGCCAGGAAACTAGTACAACCGCTATGGAAAGTAGTATGGAGATACTTCAAAGAACTAAAAGTAGATCTACCATTTGATCCAGCAATCCCACTACTAGGTATATACCCGAAGGAAAAAACGACATTTTATAAAAAATATATTTGCACTCTAATGTTTATAGCAGCAAAATTCACAATTGCAAAGATGTGGAATCATCCCAAATGCTCATCAATCCATGAGTGGATTAACAAAATGTGGTATATGTATACCATGGAGCACTACTCAGCCATAAAAAAATGGTGATCTAGTATCTTTTGTAACAACTTGGATGGAACTGGAGGCCATTCTTCTTAGTGAAGTATTGCAAGAATGGAAAAACAAATACCACATGTACTCAATACTAAATTGGAACTAATCGATCAACACTTATGTGCACAAATGGAAATAAAATTCAAGGGAAACCAAGTAGGCGGGAGGGGGAGGAGGGGATGGGTAAATTCACACCTAATGGGTACAATGCACACTAACTGGTTGAAGGGCGCACTTATAACTTCGACTGAAACTGTACAAAAGCAAATTATGTAACCAAAACATGTGTACTCCCGTTAAAATTCTGAAATAAACAAAAAATAAAAATAAAAAATAGAAAATAAAAAATAAATTCCAGGCCAGGAGTTGTAACATTTCTTTTTAGGTTTTAATACAGTCATTCTAATGTTTTGTTTGTTGTTAGTCTTGATTAACAATAATTTATCTGGATTAAGATTGCTGTAGCATACCAGGAAATATAACGCAGGACTCCTATTTTGAATGTACATTACTTAACTGTTCTTTAGCTTTCTACTAGTTGAAGGAAAATGCAATGTTAGCTCTCAACTAGAAGAAGTCATGTATGCTTATGTTGAGTTCAGTGATGATTTTCTTATACCAGTTTTGTCACTTGTTTAGTTAATACTATTCTTAAAAATATATTTGATTTTTTAAGGAAGTTTATACTAGTACATGGTGAATGAAGCTATCCTAGGGAAGCAGCAAAGGAACATTGCACAGAAGTAATCATCAAAAAGAGTGGGAAATGATATCAGCAAACAAATCATCAAATCAGGAACTCATAAGGCTTCAAAGTCTGAAGCCTGGTTGTTGCCATCCAACCAGGTTCATTTGCCCACTGCCTAAGAGGAAGCCAATACGCTGAGCCAGCAGGGTTTACGACAGAGACAGAGAAAGAGTTTATTCTGCATAGCGCTACACGGGGAGATGGGAGAAATTTCTCAAATCCGCCTCCCCAAGAATTTGGGAGACAGGGTTTTTAAAGACAGTTTGGCGTAGGCAATTGAGTCTCCTAATTGGCTATGTTCGGGGCAAAACCATAGGGTTGTAGAAATTGTCTTCTTTGCTGACCAGGTTCTTGGATGGGGGTCGCAAGACCAGTTGAGTTAGTTCCTCGGTATGAGACAGTGGTCTGGGTGGGTCAGCCATTCCACTGGAATGTGGGACCTGGAAGATAACTCGGAAACTACCCCTAGGTTTCCAAAAGGTGATGTTATCTTTGGAGAAAGCTAAGAATCTTTATGACCACCAGCTGTGTGGCTCTACAGTGGCAATTACAGAGAAGCAAACATGGGGACAGTGGCTTATTATTATTGTTTTTAGCTAGGCCTGTGCCTTATTTTTAGCTAGGCCCTCACCATAGTTCTGGCCTTGCACCCCATTATTGATTTGTGTAAAGGGCGCTTTCAGTTACTCTTAGGCTTTTACCCAACCCCATTCCTGAGGTGTGGACAAATGAAAAGGGAAAGGGCCAATGACTGTTCTGGCTTCTTCCGGCTGGCATGGGACATAGTCGGGGTTTTGCCCGTGTAAAGGGAATGAAATCATTTTGCAATCATATGCCAATATCCACAGGTGCTGGGTTTCAAACTAAAGTTTGCATGACAAGAACATTAGTGCCCTTATTTATAGCCTTAGCACGGTGCTTAAGTGAACGGTGGACTATAAGAAATATTAATAATGCCTACCTTCAATAGCCCCTGTGGAACTGATCCAAAGTTCTGGGGAATCCAAGTGAATAATTTTGGAAACCAGTCAGGTGTGGGATCTCTACTAGAGCCCTGTTGTAGCCACACACCTTGTTGGGAATTTTTCTATTCAGGTTTCAACTTTTCACGAGGTACAGCAGGTAGTGTTTAATACTGCACAGACTCTCCCTTGTTCAGCCAACAGGAAATCTAGCACTGCCTGATTATCTAAGACTACCTGGGCTATCAAGGTGAGGGACCTTTGTTGAGCCCTAAGGCTTTTTGCAGTTTCTTCTGTGATCAGTCCTAGTGTGACAGACAAATTTCTAATATCTCTGTTGGCATATACTCTGTAGATAGGGACTAGTATTTCTAGCAAGCTTTGTTACCAGGTGTCCTGGTATCTTCCTGGCAACCTTCTCTTAAGAGGTCCATGGGAAACTTTATCTGGCGACTTGTAGCCAGGATACAACTCAGGATTCAGTTCAAACTGTAGGCAAACATCAAAAACTCAAAAACAGTGGACAAGACTAGAATCTAATAACAGGTGGACTGCAGTTTTTTATTTCTGAACCATGTTTTTTCTCTCTCCAGTTTCCCATTTTTATTAAAGATGAATCATAGTAGGATCAATTTACTTGCCAAAATAAACTTTACTCTTGTTATGCTTGGCCTGATTATTTGCATAAAGTGCAGTAAGAATAATTATTAGCCATATAGGCTTTTCTTTCTTTTTAAAATAGGCTTTGCTGGGACTTTTTCATAAGGAATCTTAGTTTAGACTTGAAAGCCTCTTCAGTCAAGCCAAGGATTCATCTATGCCATAAGATACCTGTATGAATTGGGTAAATTCCTCTTTTCTCGAGGTCCCAAAGTAACTTGGGGTTCTTAGACCTGTCAGAAAGTGACATTCTTTACTCACCACAGATCAGGAAGTGTTATAGGTGAGGTATCCGGCCAGTTTTTCCAAAGGGCTTTTTATCGGCTTTATAAAGTCAACCTTAATTCCTTAATGCAGTCTGGACACCTCTGAAAATATGCCATTCCAGTCAAAGCCTTGGTAAAATACCCAGTGTCATCCTGTTATAGAAGAAAACAGATTCTTATTGAACTTATGCAAATAACTATATTGCCACAAATTAAGAATACATACAAATAGTTTTCAAATTTTGGAGAAATTAAGTAGAGAGGAAAAAATGCTTAAAATTTTGCTTACAGATATATACTTTCTTATAAGTTATAAAGAGCTCAAAAGAAGGAAAAAGGGTTTCTTGACTTCTGGCAAACAAAATACAAAAAGAATCAGTGACATTTCAAACAAAAGTCATAAATTTAGTTCAGTTTCATGTAATTAATTTCTGTTCTGTTTGAGATTGAGTTAGCGATACTCATGAACATATCACCTTTCTAATTAAATTAAAGTCCTGGAAATTTGTTTTGTTTTAGTTCAATGGTATATAATCTCCAAAGTTATCAGAAATGTGTATTCAGAAGAACTTGTCAGTCCTTTCCATGACTTTCCTTGAAGAAGCAAACTTTGGACTTAGCAGTTTAAAGAACCATTTTCTGAGATGAATCAAAGTAAAATAATAATTGTCTATGGATGACAAAGGTCTTAGACTAGCCATGGTTAAAGAGACAATTAACAAAGTTGGTTATTTTTGTGGCATATGGCAATCTAACATAATAACCATAATTATTACTCATAACATACACCAAGACATATCAATATTTTACAATATTGGAACATACTAATCACATGCTTATACAAATACAATCCAAAGAAAGTTAAACACCATTTCATATTTGACAATACTTCCTATATGGTTTTAACATGCCAAATAAGCCTAATATGTCCGTCTTAGACTTTCAGTGGCCCTAATATATAAAAAGCTAATTTGAGGTCAAAAGGCTAGATTTAGAATTTGGGTTTTGGAAAGTTTTTCAGCTATCAAAGGCTTAAAATATTTGTTCAAATACAATCACAAGCTCCTATAAAATAATGATCATTTATTTAACCAAGAATAATAGTCATCAAAAGATTCTAAAGGTAATACAGGAAGTTATATGGGTGTAAACCTTAACCCTTTTAAAGTTTAGTTTTTCTAGTTAGTCAAAACCTAATAAAGACAACGTGGGGATTATCTTGATAAAGCATAAAATCTTTGCTTCTTTTAGACCAGTTACCAAAAAAGTAAAGAAAAACCTTCTGTAGTGCAATTTTTTTTAATTAGAAAAGTAAACGTGTTATAGAATCAAAATGAGTACTTAATGTAATTTCATTAAGAGCAAATTAATACCTTAAGAAAACTTTATTTTAACCAAAATTCTTCTTTTTAATTATAGCCGATGAGATCACATACAAATTCCTTCATAAATTCTCTTTATAAACTTTATCCCAACCTACACCGACCATCTACAAAACATGGCTGAAAACTTTGTTTTGTCTTAACTTTCCCTTTTCCTAAATAACCAGTCATTTTAGGACAAAGATTTACATACAAGATCCTTTCTCTACAAAATTATTCTCCTTTCTCTTTAACCTTTCTTACCGAAAATACATTTCTATATTCATTGCCTTTGTACATCTCTCTCTTACTAGTTACTTTCTATTTTGTTTCTAGAACCATATTTTGATTCAACCTTTATATAACCTCTGAATTAGGCAAAATTACATATATATTTAATAAGAACACATTTTACGCTTTTATAATTTTATTAAAAACATATTTTCTGGTACACTTTATGTATAGAATCACATGTATTGACTAGAATTCTTATTTTAAGTAACTCTAAACTTTAGTGAAAACTTAAAAAGCAGGATGTCATGAATTGTCTGTCATAAAACACTTGTTGTGAAAGAGGATCACAGGTTACCCTAAAATTCGTTTAGCCAAACTGGTAATTTAAAGATTTTTTTTTTTTTTTGAGACAGAGTCTCACTCTTTTTGCCCGGGCTAGAGTGAGTGCCGTGGCGTCAGCCTAGCTCACAGCAACCTCAAACTCCTGGGCTCAAGCGATCCTCCTGCCTCAGCCTCCCGGGTAGCTGGGACTACAGGCATGTGCCACCATGCCCGGCTAATTTTTTCTATATATTTTTAGCTGTCCAATTAATTTCTTTCTATTTTTAGTAGAGACGGGGTCTCGCTCTTGCTCAGGCTGGTCTCGAACTCCTGAGCTCAAACAATCTGCCCGCCTCAGCCTCCCAGAGAACTAGGATTACAGGCGTGAGCCACCGCGCCTGGCCAATTTAAAGATTTTAAAAAGCAAAAATCTTACTCTTTTGGAGAGGAGACTCAGTTTCCCAAGCAATCATAAGACCTAATACAGACAAACAGAAATGCAAATTAGAGAGGAGGAAAGCTGAATCTGTTTCTTTTTCTCTCCCCTGCTTTTTTTACAGTTTATTCAAAAGGTGAACAGAAATCTTTTATTATTCTTATTAATATCATATGAAAATTTAGTTCAAAAGAGAAAAGCATATTTTTCCATTTCATTAGCATATTAATGGTACAGTTAATTTTAATAAAATCCTATAAACAAAGCCATCTAATTTTAATCAATTTGACCGTAAGATTTTTACAAACCTTTTGTAACCTTCATTTTTTTTACTTTTTTACATCCACTTAGTTTTTAACTATCATTTACTTATTTAATTTAAGGCAGTATCAAAGCCAATAAATTAGACAAAATTATCTTTTTTAACAAAACTATTAATATTTCCATGTCTTATAACATTTTCATTTTAAAAATCTTATTTTTCTGCCAGAATAGAGCAGAACAAAAATAAATAAAAAATCTTGTTTTTCATATAGAATTGTTTCTTTCCTATCTAGCAGTTTTAATTTAATCATAATGTTAACTCTTAGAAAAACCTAGGAAGTTAAAGTAACTTTGAACTGTTATCAGTCCCCAATTTTTATTACCACAGCTAAATGCATTTAGTTTTCTATATCATAAAATAAGATGTGAAGATATATAAACTTAAACTTATGTTTAACAATTAATGTTTTAGTATTTTATAAATGACTCTGACATTTTTTGATTATCCTCTTTAACATAACATGACTTTAAGATTTTAAGTTACTGAAAAGAATTTTGAAACCACAACATAGGCACCATCCCTAATGTCTTTCCTGGTCCTCCTAGGTCTCATGCAGCCATATGGCATCAAAGATGGCTACAAAGGACAAGGCCTGTCTGTGTCCTCAATTCATTTACCAGGTGCAGAGTTCAAGACAGAAAACTGGATGACTGGAAGATCCACTTCCTACCGGAATAGCCAGGGAGCAAAGCTGGGGCAGGAAAGAAGGGGTTGTTTTCCGCTAGATTGTGCCTCGTGCCTCCTAGCTGCTGGTCTAGGCACTGAGAACATGTCCCCAGGCCTCACCATGGCCACCTATCCAGACCCCAGAATCTGGAGGCTCAAAATCAAAAACAAAGCTCACAGTCAAATCCAGCAAGATTTGAAAATATTACAGAAGCAGTAGTTTTATGACCTTAAAATATCTAAACTTTAGTAACAGTTTTAAAGCTAGTTTTATTTAGCAAAGATTACCAAAGTCACATGAACTAAAAGGAATTTGAGTTCTTTCCTATTTTCGTGATAAAATATCTGATTTAAGCGCTTACCTTTTTTAAGCCAATTAATTAGAACTCTTTTACATATTTTGGTAGTGAAATACCACATGCACATGACATGTATAGACACACAAACATACAGATATACAGACAGAAGCAGAATTTTTATTTGCTGGCTTTTAAATATATATATATATTTATTCAGACTATCAATCTTTTAATTACCTATTTTATTGCTTTAAGCAGTTGTTATCTAGGCAATGATTTGTGGTCTAAGATGATGACTCCTAGGTGATACAAGGCTGAAAATTTATATTTTGAAAGCACAGAGCTAGGACTTCAGGCCTAAATATTGTACTGGCATTTGCTCATACCAAGGAAAAAGGTTGTATGCAAAGTTTCAGTTAAGATAAGATAGCCAGGAAAAGTACCCTAAACAAAGGTGAGACTTGTCATGTAAATTTAGAACAATGGTAAGACTTTCCAGTGACTCAGTCCTCCCTCTCAGACACTCTTATAAACAGAAATTTCCTTTTTTATAGATATAAATTTCTTTTATAAAAGGGTTTCAGGATATCCAATTGAGGGCCAGGAGTGGTGGCTCATGCCTGCAATCCCAGTACTTTGGGAGGCTGAGGCAGGAGCACCATCCGAGGCCAGGAGTCTGAGACCCATGTCTCCACAAAAAGATAGAAAATTCAGCTGGGCATGGTGTCACATGCCTATAGTCCCAGCCACCTTGGAGGTTGAGGCAGGATAATCTGATTCAATCTGATCCCAGATCCAGTACAGTTTCTACTGCAACTTTCAAACCAATTAGGATCAAAAATTTGCTCAAACAAACTTAGCTCAAAACACAAATCTGTGGAGCTTCAGAATCCGAGAGAACTTACCCACAAGCCCCAGTAATGGGCACAACTTGGCAGGTACCTCGCTTGTCCACTCGGTGCTCCTGGGTGGGTGGGTGGGGGTGCTCTGGGAGCTCTCTTTTGGAGCCCACTTCTGACAAATTAAATTTAACAAGAGTTTAACCGAGGAAAGAACAATCCACAAACCAGGCAGCTGAACGAGAACAAGTTCAGACAGACTCCAGCACTGCCACATGGTTAGAGAAGATCCATAGATAGTTCAGTTCAGCATTTGCCTTGAACAATAGGCCGCTTTTGCTTGGCCGAGACTCGTTGATCAGCAAAGAGGAAGAGTGGAGAGTAATGAAAGTAAATGGAGCCAACTCTAGCCAGGACAAACAACTAACATTTTTGCTTTCAAACATTTTAACTAAAGTACCCTTCTAAGGGGAACCAATAGGCCTTAACCCAGGTTATAGCGTGATGAAGGAAGCAAGAGGTAGAAAACAGTTTTTATGAGATCCAAAAAGTCACAAAAATGGCTCAAAGAAAGCCTCACTAGCATCAACAAACAGAAAAAGTTACACAAATACCAAACCAGAACAAGTTCATTCCCTGCCCAAGAATTGAGCCTAGGCTGTCAAGATGAAAACACAAAACTTTATAACCATTAAACCTCGAGGTATATTGGCCTCTGCTATTCTTCCCACAGGGGTAGTATTAAAAGGATTTTTATCTTTGTTTCAGACCAGATATTTGCTCTTTAATTTTGTCAAGAGAATTTTTAATGCTAGCCATGAAATTGTTACATGTTCTTTTTTTTTTTTTGAGACAGAGTCTCACTCTGTTGCCCGGGCTAGAGTGCCGTGGCGTCAGCCTAGCTCACAGCAACCTCAAACTCCTGGGCTCAAGTGATCCTCCTGCCTCAGCCTCCCGGGTAGCTGGGACTACAGGCACGTGCCACCATGCCCGGCTAATTTTTTCTGTATATTTTTAGCTGTCCAATTAATTTCTTTCTATTTTTAGTAGAGACGGGGTCTCGCTCTTGCTCAGGCTGGTCTCGAACTCCTGAGCTCAAACGATCCTCCCGCCGCGGCCTCCCAGAGTGCTAGGATTACAGGCGTGAGCCACCGTGCCTGGCCTACATGTTCTTTTAGTTATGATTTTTTTTATAAATACAAATAAGACATTTACTTAGAATAAGAGAACTCTAAAAATCTATTTTTAAATTGAGGAGTCTTTAAAGGATCCATTTTGGCCATTAATTTTTAATGAAGTACTAATTTTAAAGTTGACAATTTAAGAGTATTCTTCTAGACAGACTCCCTATTCTCTGTCCAATTGGGGAGAAGTCTCCCCAAGACAAGACTTTTACTATATTATAGGGAAAGCCAAACAAGACTCATGAAGAAGCCAAAAGGCCTCCAGAGAGGCCAACAATCCGGAGAAGGAAGGGGTGCTGGGGCGAGCTTTGAATACTCACCAGGATGTCCTTAAGTTCTAGAAACTCTCTACTGTAAACAGATCCAAGCACTGCGGGTCAGGTCGACAATGTCCCACTAGTAGGGACGGAGCCAGAGATGGCCCTCAGTCCAAAAGAACTGAGAGGCCGCTAGGGCACGTCTCTGAGTCTGCTCTGCCGAAAACAGGTGGCCGTACAGTGGGTGCGTGTCCACGAGGGCAATCCCGGACCGGCCCCCAAATTGTTGCCTCCTAACTGAGTTCATTTGCCCACTGCCTAGCAGGAAGCCAATACATTGAGTCCGCAGGGTTTACTGCAGAGAAAGAGTTTATTCTGCTAAGAATCTTTATGACCACCAGCTATGTGGCTCCAGAATGGCAATTATAGAGGAGCAAACGGGGACAGTGGCTAGTTTTTATCATTATTTCTAGCTAGGCCTGTGACTTATTTTTAGCTAGGCCCTTACCATAGTTCTTGTCTTGCACCCTGTTATTGATTTGTGTAAAGGGCGGTTTCATGGTTAGAAGACTGTCTCCTCTTTGTATAATTGAGACGCATAGATTAAGCTACTTTGTGTTAACAGTTTATTGTTGAATTTTTGAAAACCAGTATTTGTGGCCCTTATCGAAGCTGCAGCTGCTTCCACATAGTTGCTGTGGTCAAAAAGGAGCCCAGAGTGACAGTTTTAGTGTATGCCAATACAAAGAAGAATAAAGGTGTTCTTAATTCCAAAATTGTTTGGCCCAAAGGTATGCTAATTTGCACATGATGCTGTCACTTCCTCCTAGTGAGGCTCTACTAGATTCAAGCTAGTGAGGAAACCGGGGTAATGGAAATGGGTTTCTTTATGCTAACCATATTTCTGTAATTACCAACTTATATTTAGTTCATTATGTATTTTATTAGTCAATATGTAGCTTAGATTTGAAGTCCTTTCCTATTGATAATTGACACCTAAAGATTTTATTTTGAATAAAAGGCAGATATTTTACTCTTTATAACACTAAACTTTAAAATTGAAAATTAAGTTACATTCATATATATAGTAATATTAAGAACTCAAATATGTACAGTTATTTTGTAAGCATAGTTAATAATTCATTACTTTTGACTTTGAGATTAATACTTGGAATCATCTAAAATTATGGTCAAATAGCAGTCTCTTACAATGGTTCATCATTCTTTTTCTTTTTTTTGGTTTTCTTTGAATATATTAATAGTTTCATTTGGTTATCAAAAGTTAAGAAACATGTTATTTTTTAAAGAATTGAACTTTAGCACTGGTTTTGCATTTAGAATTAAGGTTTATTATTTGGCTTTTTGCAAAACGGTTATGTATTGATTATGTATTACATCAATATACCTCCTCTAATTTGCTGTGCTGGGAAAACTAAATCAATCATTATGGTACCTAAACAAATCTCTATCTCTTTATCTTTTGTTTCAGCCAAAAGTTAGATATGCACAGGGCAATAATACCATGGCTAGAAGATAGCCAAATGTCGAGAAAGGGTCTATAAAAGAAGATCCATGGGAGAGTTGGTGAACTTTATTCCTTCATAAATAGTGCACTTATGGACATGTGATCTAAATAATATTTAAGTATTGTCTTCTAGATCTTCATGGACCACATGCAGTTTATTTTGGAAACATTTTACTAATATATCATGTGTATGCAATATTCTTTTTGATATATTTTGGAATTAATATGTTGATTTACTTCTAGGATTCTCAATCATTCAACTTCTGTCATGAGAAACGAGCCGAAACAAACTGTGGAATGTGAAAAGAGGTAACAAAGTATCTTAGTCCTTACATATAATATTTTATAATGAAATTTGATTCTTGGATAGTAACATTTTCTTATATAGGCTTTAATTGAATAAATGATATAGATTTAATATAACTACATAATTTAGAGAGGAAATGCGTTAAAACACGAATTAAATTTACTTTTGATATAAACAAAATTTAAAAATGCTGATTTGATATCTTTTTATACTCGTGTGCATTTTGTCTTGATGATAGAATCATTCATTTATTCATTCATTCAGCAAACGCTTATTACATTACTATTACTACCAGGAATAATGTATTTCTTTATCACCGATGGTGTTTATTCCCTATGTTATTTACATTTTGATTTCTTTTCAATTGGGTGTTACTGAATTCTTCTATATGAATGCATGATCTAAGTCCACGTGTTTGTTTCCAGACAACTAGAAGACCTTGAAAGTTTCTATATATTCTTTGGTAGTTTGAATTTACATCAGACTCTCCTCCCGAGTCAATCCTATGAGAGCGTAGAGGTCAAAGCCTAGGGGGAAGTCGAGAGAGAATTAACATTTGTTGAATGCATGTTATATGTGTACTGTTCTGAGTGCTTTAGATGTATTATCTCATTTAATCCTCACAATAACTCTGAAATTGTTACTGTTGTTATCCCCGTTTTACAAATGAGAAAACCGAGGCTTAGAAATTGTCAAAACTTGCTCAAGGTTACATAGTTAGGAAGTAGTAGAATCAGGATTCAAAACCAGGTTGTCTGCTTCTAGAACCCCGAGTTTTAACATATGGTGACAAGAACACTCGGCTTCCTCCAGATCCACACATCTCACTGGATGTCTTTTCCTAGATATCTCACAGTCCAAACTGAACTTATTTTTCCTCAGATCTATTTCTTCTCCTATAGAGTCTGCTCTAGTAAATGTCCCACAATTTATTTATGTAATCACCCAAGTCAGCAACTTTGGAATTATTAAAAACTCCTCTCTCTTATGCACCCCTCCCATTTCAATCAATCATAGAAAATTATAGCTTCTTAACATTACTTGCATCTATCCCAACCTCTTCATTCCTATTGCAATTGTGTTGATTCAGGCCCCATCTTTTTCCACCTGGATTACTGCAACAGTCCCAAACATATCTCCTTTCTTCAGTTTTACCTAGCTTTAAATCTATCTTTTGCACTATGGAAGAGTGATGATTCTATTTTTTCTTTTTCTTTTCTTTTTTTTTTTTTTGAGACAGAGTCTTGCTCTGTTGCCTGGGCCAGAGTGCCGTGGTGTCATCCTAGCTCACAGCAACCTCAAACTCCTGGGCTCAAGCGATCCTCCTGCCTCAGCCTCCCAAATAGCTGGGACTACAGGCATGTGCCACCATGCCCGGCTAATTTTTTCTATATATTTTTAGTTGTCCGGATCATTTATTTCTATTTTTAGTAGAGACAGGGGTCTCACTCTTGCTCAGGCTAGTCTCGAACTCCTGATCTTGAGCGATCCTCCCGCCTCGGCCTCCCAAAGTGCTAGGATTACAGGCGTGAGCCACCATGCCTGTCCGGAAGAGTGATGATTCTAAAACACAAGTCTGACGGTGTGACTCCCACTTCTTATATTCTAATGGCTCTTTACAACTTTTAGAATAAGTCTTAAAATGTTTGGCTTAGCCCATAAGGTTGAAGTAGGTTTCTGCCTACCTCAAGAGCCTCATTTTGTGCACTCCCCCACTGGCACCCTTTACGTTTAGGAACAGGGTTCCTCTCTTTATTCCCACATGATTCCATTTCTCCATGTTCTACATTCTACATCCTGGTCTCTCTGCTAGGATTGCCCTCTCTTCTTCCTTTCTTCATTTAGTCCTTCAGAATTGAGTTTACGCATGAAATTACTTTTCATACTCAAGTCTAGGAATATTCATCTATCTCAAATTTTATTTAATTTGATTTAACCTACTCTCTTTCTTTTTGAATATTGATTCTGCTATCTCACATTTTTGATTTCCTTAAAGTTTCTGTTATTTACTTTTCCCCTCAGTTCCTTTCATTCCCACCTTAAGCTTCCTCCCCAAGTTCCTAATATTCTCTTGAGAAAACCCCAATTGCCCAAACCTTAAAACTGTGGCATCCAATCTTGGCCTTTCCTTCATACAACTATTGCTGTTTCTTTTCTTTTGACACAATCACCCAATTTCTTCTTTGAAAACAAAAGAAAAAATTAAAAATTTTTCCTGATTATAAGAGCAATGTACCTTTATTATTGAAAAATTAGAAAAAATAACAAATATAAAGAAAAAATAAACAAACAAACATCACACATTATCCCACTCCCCAGAAATGACAAGTCATATTATTTTGATATTTTTCCTTTTAGACCTTTTTTTCTATACATGTTCATGAATGTTTGCATTTGCACGTGTGTACATGTGTATACATGTGTATACACTACAGAGTTGTATATCCTGTCACATACTCCACACTGCTACTTAGATGTATAATAGACATGTCAACTTTACTTTCCAAAACCACACTCTTAATCTCCCTTGTTGCACCCCTAAACCTGTTCCTCCTGCATTTTTCACCGTTTTAGAAAATGTCAACTCCATCCTTCCAGTTGGCTGGAAACCTCATCTCAAAAACCTTAGAGTCATCCTTAACTTGTCCATTTCTCTCATATCTGATATCTAAGCCATTGACTCTACCTTCAGAATATATCCAGAATCCGATCATGTCTTACCACCTCTACTCCTACCACCCCAGTCCTTACTTAAATTATTACAACAGCCTCTTAACAAGTCTCCTTTCTACTCTAGTTTTCCTTTAGTCTATTTTCCCCAAAGTATCAGATTGATATTTTAAAAATGTAAGTCAGATCTATCATTCATCTTCAGAATTCTATACTGACCTCCCATGTCATTCAGAATAAACACTAGAATCTTTTAAGGCCTTGTAAACCCCTGCATTATTTGTTTCCCTCTTGTCTTCCTCTCTTGACTCTCCCTGCCTGGTTAATTCCACTCTAGCTATACTGGCCTCCTTGTTGAATCTCAACAAGGAGACATTCCTTTCCCACCCCTCAAAGCTTTTGCTTCTGCCTGGAATGATTTCCCCCTAGATAACTATATGGCTTAATTTCATGCCTTCGGGTTTCTGCTCAAATGTCACTTCATTAGCAAAGTGTTCCGTGAACAACATGTAGAAGAGCATGCCTCCCCCACTCATTTGTCCCTATTTCCCTTATCCTGCTTTATTTTTCTTTATGGAACTTAACACTATCTGACATTCTGAACATATGCTTCTATTTTTTTTTTTCAGAGACAGGGTCTCTTTCTGTTGCCCAGGTTGGAGTGTACTGGTATGATCCTAGCTCACTGTAACCTCAAATTCCTTGGCTCAAGGAATTCTCCTGCCTCAGCCTCCTGAGTAGCTGGGACTACAGGCATGCACCACCATGCTTGGCTACTTTAAAAAATTTTTTGTAGAAATGGGGTCTCACTATGTTGCCCAGGCTGGTCTGGACCAACCTCCTGGCCTCAAGAGATCTTCCTGCCTTGGCCTCTTGCCTTAGATTACAGATGTGAGCCACTGCACCTGGCCTTTGTTTATTGTTTTTTATCAGAGCCTTACCACCACTGGACATACTACAATGCAAATATCATAAGATCAGGGACTTTATTTTGTATTCTGCAGTATCTCTCCACTTAGGACAATGCATGGCATAGATAGTAGGTACTCAATAAATATTTGTTGAGTGAATGAATTGGGAGAATAGGTTGAAATGATGAATGCCAGGACCTGTGTTGTGTGCTGGAAGATACAACAGTGATCAAGAGAGACATGGTCCCAGCCCTCAGGAAGTTGGTAATTGATGTGGTCCTAATATATTGCTGTTGTGTTTATATTTTAAAATAGAGCTTTTGAATGTACAAATCCACAACTAATAAGAATGATTACCTGTGGCATTAGGCAGCATGCAGATTTATAGGAGAGACCTGGAAAACTTCTGGGTACTTAGGTTTTGGGTGAATGGTCAGTCTCCCTGAAATGCCTGGACAGCTTTGTAGCAGTAATAACTCTCCAAGATTCCTAGCCACTTCTAGCAATCAGCATGAGCCCTGGGACATTACAGACATACAAGAAAGTTGTGATAAACTATTGAGAAATTGGTTGGCAAGATAGCATGGTATAGTTGAAAGAGCATGGGCCTTGAAGTCAGGCAGATTTGGGTCAGAGTCTCACCTTTAGCATTTATTAGCTATGAAGCTTTGGATAAGTTTTTAAATCAGCCCTAATGCCTAACACCTAAATGCTTAGTAAATGTTAGTTCTCTGATTATTTCTTTTTATTCATCTTTCTTCTTATAGAGAGATAGATTAGCATAGTGGTTAAGAGTTCAGGCTCTTAGAACCATGGTGTCTGAGTTGAGGTCCTGGATCTGTCTTTTGGAGGAAGTTATTTAGCTTCCTGTGAGTCACATTCACCCCATCTGTAAAACATGAACAATAACAATATCTACCTCATGGTTACTGTGAGGATGAAATGGGTTAATATATGTAAATTGCTTAGAACAATGGTTAGCACATAGAAATCATCACATATGTTATTAGTTGTTGAACTATTGTTTTTACTATTATGAATTTCCTTACTTTTCCTTTCTCATATCTTTTCTCAGCCCTTCCTTTTTCAGTTATCTCCTTTATTGTTCAAAAGGGAAATAGCTTTGTGCATGTTTTTTCTGATATTAAGAAGTATTACATAGGCTTAAATTTTTTAATATATTAAATATAAGAAAATAATTTAAATTCTCTGACCTTTTTTTTGGCAGTGCATGAGTGAGCACACCCCACTTCCATCCTTACCCAAAGAAAAATCTCATACTTTCTCTTAACAAAAATAAGAGCATACTAAGTACATTGTTTAGCAATCTGCCTTTTTCATTTAATATATTGTGATGATTTTTACATACCTACCAAATCTAAATATACATTGTGATGAACTTCACATATTCTGTGTACTTGTATTATTTTCTTAAGTGCTTAAAGACATGTTATTGATGGGTTAAAACATGAGTGAACATTTAAAGCTTTTGATAAACTGTCTCTCCAGAGGTTTTGATCTGTTTACACTCCCACAAGTAATGCATGGATATCTTACTTCCATATTTGTTAACACTGTACATTATCAATTTATCTAATCTTTGCCAACCTAATAAGAATAAATTATATCAGATTATTTCATTTTATATTTCATTGATTAAACTAGTGATATTGAACATTATTTCAAGTATTTATTGCTCATTTATATTGCTGCTTTTGTGATGTGCTTGTTTCTATCTTGTGTGGTCAGAAGAAGTACTTTGTATGAATTGAATGGTTGAAATTTATTGAGTTTTTTTATGGCCCGGAATATGGTCTATCATGGTAAAAATTCTATAGGAACTTGAAAAAATATGTATTCTGCAGTTATTGGTTACAGTATTATATAAATGTCAACTACATTAAGTTGGTTGATAATGTCTAAAACTTTACTACCTTACATGTTTTCTGTTTCCTTATTCTATCACTTATTAAGAGAAGGTTATTGAAATCTCCAACACTAATTATGGATTTCTCTTTTATTTTTGTGGTTCTATCATTTTTGTTTCATATATTGTGAAGCTCTGTTAGATACATAAATGTTCAGGATTGTAGTGTCCTCTTGGTGAATTTACATCTTTCTCATTATGAAATGACTTTTCTTTGAATTCCTGATATTTAATAATATTCTTTGGTCTGAAGTCAATTTTTTTGATGTTGATATAGTCACTCCTGCTTTCTGTTGTTTAGTGTTAGCATGATACATCTTTTCCCGTTCTTTTATTTTTAACCTATTTGTGTCTTTATAGAGAAAGTGTGTTTCTTGTAGTTAGGATATGGTAGTATGTTTCTTTTTTTATTAAATGTGACAATCTACTTTTTAATTTCAGTGTTAAAATCATTTACATTTTTATAATTAGTGATATTTTGGATTTAAATTTACTACCTTCCTATAGTTTTCTTTCTGTCCTATCTATTCTTTTTACCCATTTTTCCTCTTTTTCTGCTTTCTTTTGAATTATATTTTAAAATTTCTGTTTATCTCCTTTGTGGGCTTATTAGTTATAACATTTTGTTATGTTATGTTAGTGGTTGTCTTAGAGGTTAAAGTATAATATTTAGCTTATCACACTCTATCTTCAAGTGCTATTACGCCGTTTCATGTATTGGGTAAGAACCTTACAGCAGTATACTTATATTTCTTTCCTCCTGGCCTTGTACTGTCATTCATTTTACTTCTATATATGTAATATACCCCACAGCACATTGTTATTATTTTCCTTTAGATGGTTATTTCTTAAAGACATTTAAATAATCAGAATAATGTCTTTTATGTTTTACCCCTAGTTACCATCTCCAGTGCCCTTTATTTTTTGTGTAGATCCATATTTCCATGTACATCATTTTTCTTCTACCTAAAACAGAGATTTTAACATTACTTTTGCTACCAGTCTGCTGGTGTCAAATGCTTTTAGCTTTTGTATGTCTGAAAAAGTCTTTAATTTTACCTTCATTTTTGAAAGCTATCTTGCTCAGCCAAAATTCTAGGTTGACATTTTAGTTTTCTTTCAGTATTTTAAAGAGGTTTCTCCATCATCCTTTAGATTGCATTGTTCTTATATCAACACTCTTATCTTTGTTTTACTGAGCCTAGTGGTTCCATTTTTCTCTGGGTGCTTTTAATATTTTTTTCTTTATCACTTGTTCTAAATATTTTGATTGTGATGTACCTTGGTGTCGTTTTCTTCATGTTTCTTTTGTGTGGAGTTCATTGAGCTCGAATTTGTGGATTTATTGTTTTCATGAAATTGGAAATTTGGGGGCCCTTATTTCTTCAAATATCTTTTTTGTCATTTGATGTCATCTATTATGGAACTCCAATTATATGTACATATATTAGGCCATTTGAAGTTTCCCACAGAACACTGGTATTCTACTCGTTCTTTTTTAATATTTTTCTTTCTGTGTTTGGTTTTGACTAGTTTTTCTGCTGTGTCTTCATGTTTACTAATCATTTCTTATGAAATGTCTAATATGCAGCTAATCTCATTCAGTTCGTTTTTAATTTCAGATGTACTTTTTATCTCTTGAACTTTGATCGTGTCTGTACTTACCATTTTAAGTCTTTTAGCTTCCTGAATATTGCTTGGTTGAATTTTTTATTGAATGCCAGACATTATGAACTTTGTCTGTGGATATTGTAGTGTTACTATAAATATTCTTTTTTTTTTTTTTGAGACAGAGTGTCACTCTGTTGCTCCGGCTAGAGTGCCATGGCTTCAGCTCACAGCAACCTCAAACTCCCGGGCTCAAGAGATCCTACTGCCTCAGCCTCCCAAGTAGCTGGGACTAGAGGCATGCGCCACCATGCCCGGCTAATTTTTCTATATATTTTTAGTTGTCTAGCTAATTTCTTTCTATTTTTTTAGTAGAGATGAGGTCTCGATTTTGCTCAGGCTGGTCTCGAACTCCTGAGCTCAAACTATCCGCCCGTCTCGGCCTCCCAGAGTGCTAGGATTACAGGCGTGAGCCACCGCGCCTGGCCCTATAAATATTTTTGACTTTTGTTTTGTTATATGGTTAAATTACTTGGAAACGATTTGATATTTTGGAGACTTGGTTTTATCATTTGTTATGGGGGACCATTACCACATTTAGGCTAAGACTAAATTTGTCTTCCTAATGAGGAAAGACTTTTCTTATTACTTTACCTGATGTCCCATGAATTTTAAGATTTTCCAGGCTGGCTGGTGGGAGCTAGTCCTACTCCTGGTCCTCTGTGAATCTGGGAATTATTTCCTCTAAGCTTTTGAGGGGTGATTTCATTCTTTTGCCTAGGGTAGTTTTCTCACATGCAGGATCAATGATCAGTGCACAGATGAGAATTTGAAGGACGCCTCTGTAGATCTCAAGTTCTTTGTGCATTGCTCTTTTCTTTGTTACTCTGTCCTGTAAACTCTGTCTGCCTTTTTCTCCCTGGCTCCCACCTCTGTCTCCTAAATTTAGGGAGCCTGCTAGACTGCCTTGGTCCTTCCTCCCTGGATTGTGCCCTGGACACTCTCTCTATGCAGCAACCTGGCTCAATCAGGGGATTTGCCTTGTTTGTTACTCATCTCTAAAGGATAATGTTATTTTTTTGTCTGATATTCAGTGTTTCAAAAAGCACAATTTTTTAAAATATATTTTGTCCATTCTTTTAGTTTCTTCAGTCAGGACATAAATCTGGTCACTGTTATTCTATCTTGGCCAGAAGCAAAGTCTAATTTTTACATTATATGTGCTCCTATTTGTCAGTATTTAGTTTTGATTGTTTTTTCCATAGGCTCTCTCTACCCCAACATTTTAAAAATTACTGACCATATTTTTCTGTTACTTTTGTGATTTCATCTATTTATATTTAATTCTTTAATCCATTAATTTTGATATTTGATATTAGGTGAGGAATCTAGTGTTTTCCCTCCCTCCCTGCCTTCTTTTCTCAGTCTATCTTCTCCTCCCCCTCTTTCTTTCTCTGTATATTTTACAAGTGGTCAATGAGTTGTTTCTGTACCATTTGTTACACAATCCAACATTTTCACAATGATTTTAAATGTCATTTTTATCATCAGTTATTATACTCGTGTTCCTCTACTCCTCTTCCATTGAAAAATCTATAGATTCTGGAGCTAGTACTATTTTTTTTTTACTGGCATTTTATATATTTTATTACCTGGTAGAGAAATCCCCATTATTATATAACTTTTCTTGATCATCCATTCTTCAAAATTAACTTTGACACTCTTTTGTCTGATTTCTAAAACAGATCAAAATATACTTCTTGGTTTATTTTTTATTATTATACTTCATACTATATTTCATTTATTAATTAAGTTGAAAGGGAAGTTATACCTATAATACTTAGTCTTGATGTCCAAGAACTTTTCAGTTATTCAAGCCCCTTCTAGACATTTGTGGTTTTTAAATGTAGGTCTCGTACATGTATAATTAAGTTTCTTCCTGGGTATTTTATACCTTTCCTTCTTTATATGAATAGGATTTTTCCTATTATATCTTGTAACTCATTGTAGTTGATATATAGGAAAGCTATTAACTTTTGCATATTTTCCTTTAACTGGTCACCTTACCTCTTATAGATTTTTTTTTCTGTTGGAAAATCACGTGTTCTATAAATTTTGAAAATTGGATTCTTTTTCTCTAATTTTTATGTCTTTTTTCCCTTTATTTTACTACACAGAAGTTCCACAATAGAGTTAAGTAACAGCAGTTCTAGTGGGCATTTTGTTTATATATTTTTTCTAATGGAACTCCTTGTTCAAATTTGCCATCTAACAACAGCATGCACAATCTACCTTATCCCAACAAAAAAAAGCTAGATGAAAAGAACATCCTCCATAGCCCCTGTTGTGTCAGAATCAAGAGGTTGAGGCCCATAATCAGTAATTTAATAGGCAAAAAAGAATTACTCCTCTGTGTCCTTTGGTATTTAGACAAAAGAAATTATTAGTTGATTTTTTTTTTAGTTTTTGGTAATTATTTTAATATGATAAATACCCTGTCTGTCCTTTGACAGTGTATCTCTAGATATTATACTTCTTTTGGCTTCTATAAATTTCTTAGAGGAATGCATAGGGTTGATATAAAATAAACCCGTTTTGATTTTTCCTTTGGAGCAGCACTTATTGGAAACTTAAATATGTTTTTGTCAACTTTAAGTTTTATCGTATTAGTCCAAAGCATAGGCATAGGTAAATTCTTCACATTCCTGCTTTTAAAAAAAGAGATAGCTTTATAATGTTCACAATGTGTATTTAAGGATTATTCTATAGATTTTAACATATTAAGGCATCTTTAATTTTTTAGTGTCTCAGCAGACGAAGTTAATTCACCGTTATCACCCCTCACATGGCAGGTAAGAGGAAATTAAATTACTATTATATCTACTATTTTGTTCTCATTTATTCAGTTAAAAGAAATGTCTCATTACAGCCCTTAGAAAATCAGAAGGATCAAATAGATGAACAGTGGCCAGAGTCTCAACCTATAATCTGGCAGAGTGAAGAAAGAAGGCGAAGCAAACAAATTAGAAAAGAATATTTCAAGGTACTTCATTAAATTTAAAACTTTACTTTGTAATCATTAGTTTTGATTTTATCAGTTTTATTTTATTTAATAAAGTAAAATGTAAATCTGTAGTTAAATGTAGTGAATATGTTACTTTACCTTCATTTCCCACATATATGTTGTAGAATGATCCAGTTATATCTATAAAATTTCAGTAGTTCAGAATAATTGATTGGATCAATATGAAATACAATTTACCAGATACCTTACAAGAAAGATGATTGTTTGCTACATTGCTAGTTGTAGCAATGTGTGGTATGTTTTAAAAGAATTGTCCAGGAAAGATCTTTCATTGGATTTGTTTCAATAAATAGTTACATGTTTTTACAGTTAGCATTTAACTATTTCTATGTAAGTAAGTTCTATTTATATAGTGGTTCCAAAAACGCTTGAGAGCAGTTTTTTCAATTTTCTTTTCTTCTTGTTACCTTAGTAGATTTCTTAAAAGGGTCTTTTATCTTATCTAAACTAATAATACATATTAAAAGGATTTGTTCTGGAAAATTTGGATTCAGTCAAAAGACCACGCTCAAGGATCCAGAAGGCCACAGGTTTCCCACCCCTGTCTTAAACCATCCAAATTAGCCCAAATTTTTAGTTAGCAGGGTTTTAGTGAAATTTTGCTGTGTACATCTTTGTAAATATTGTATTATTATTATCTATTTGTGGTTAAGGTGTGCTGTATTTGCAGAGACCAATCAGAATTTGTAATAATTTTCAGTACTAGTCAGAATTCATTATTGGAATTTGTTTCAAATGAATAGTACAAACAAACTTCTACTCCATGAATGGCAAATTTTGTTGTTTTGTGCACTTTTTACGTTTTCCAAAGCCTAATTATTGTTAGATAATAGTAATAATTTTATCTAAACAGAGTACTAAACTAAATTGTAGGTGATTTCAAGTTTATATTACTAATAAATAGTATTACATTTTATGTTTTCTTTGCTTAGTAGAAATAGATCTCTATGCACATTTATCTGTTTCTGTACATAGGAGTATAATGTTTATAAGTAGTATCATATGACCAAAACAGAGATGTTCTCTCTTAGTGGATCTGTGATGAGTTTAAGTCTTCAACAAATAATTACTGAGTCCTTTTAATGAGCTTGGTGTTACCTGGTAAATGAGAGATAATGAAGAAATAAAAGGCATGAGGGAAAAAGGAAGGATATTCTAAGCAGAACCATGGTCAGTAATGGTGAAAGTTTATTTATCTTAACCCTTTACACATCTGCACTTTTGTTTACATTCTGGTATTATTTTAAAGTTTCCCTTTTTTAGTTCAAGTGCCTTGAATGAAGGCACTTAATAAAATTTGCTTATAGGTAAAATGCAATGAATGACTGATGATGTGGGGAAAATTTTAGTGGTATTTCTAAGTAATAAGAGATTTGATATTTATTTGATCTCATTTATCCTAGTATAGTAAAGCCATACCAGTTCTATTTTTCAAAACACTAGCATAGCTGTTACTAAGTGCCAGGCACTGTTTTTAGTGCTTTACAAATATCAACTCATTTAATGTTCATAACAACCCTATGATGTAAGTACAATTATTATCATTTATATTTAAAGATAGGGAAGTTAAGGCACAGAGAGGCTAAGTAGGTCACTTAGCTTATAAGCAACGGAGTTCAGATTTGAACCCAAAGCCTATGCTATATGGCCTATTTGTCTACTGTGGATAGCCTAATTTCAAATAAACAAACACTTTCAAATAAATACAGTTTTACCGTTTTTAAAAATATTTTACAATAACTCAAATGAACTTCCCAGTGAAGCCTTAATACATGCCACAATGAGCCTTTAAAAAATAGGTCTTTGGTTTAATAGCATTTATTGATAAATATTTTATTTTTTATGGCTTAAGCATAACTTCTGTGACATTGGTTATGTTATGAAGTTGCTAAGAGATTGAATGAGATAATATCTGAAGTGCCCATTACATAATCATCATTCAACAAATACTAATTTTTTCCTTACTTGAAAAAGTAGTTGCAAAGATAAGCTTTGGTCAATAGAAAATAATTTAAGGAGATGTGTAGTTCTCCTTAACTGTCAGAAGATGTCAGTGTTAGGACACGCCAAAAAATTGAATATGTCAACAATTTTTTTTCCTAAGATGTCAAGAAAATATAAAATTGAGATACTACTCCCTAAATTAAGTCAAAACTATTTAGAATTGCCAATATTTTCGTAATTAAAACATCATCAGTTTCTATGAAATGTTTTTCTTTCAAAGACAAAAAGGAAATTTGTCTTAATCACGTATCTCCCAATAATGAATGGAAAGGGCGGTTTGTAAGATGTATTATAGAACTTAATCTGGATTTATAGTTCATTAAACAGCAAAATACAATACTCTACAGGTTTAAATCAGATTATCATTGAGCTTGTTTAGTGATCGCTCTTTTAGCTTTGCTGTGTTAGGAAACATACAGAACTTATGCAACTTTATCCTAACATGTATAAATAACTGAGCCAGGGGATATCTTTGTTTCTGGCCCATGGTAAATTATTCATGATACTGTTATTCAGTATATTTACTGAAAGTGTTTGTGTGTGTGTGTATGTGTGTGTGCAGGTGAAAAATCCAGGTCTCTATTTCTTCTTAGTCACCAAGGCTAATTTTGGATAGTATTTTTTTCAGGTAAGCCCCTCAAATTAAGTAAAGAATGTTTCAACATATTGGCTGGATTATGTGAGCAAGAAGATAAATTGAGTCAGGTTAAGTCAGTTAAGTAAATCACGGTAGGAGAGTTATATTAACTGTTTAAATTCTCTGGCCACTATTGTATAGATTACTACTCTAGTATGTAAAATTTGGTGTCCTTGCAGCCAAAATAAAATCACTACATTTCTAAAAGCAAAGGTATTCCAGGAAGTACATTATTTTATTAAAGATCTTTCATGGAAATTCATTAGTATTATTTTAATAAGATGCACAACAAAGTATGAAAATCTAACCTTTTGCTGATAAATGATGTTTAATGTAAATTAGTAGCTTTAAGTTCTTGTAACGATTATAACACATGAATTTCTAAATGCATTCGATGATTGATTTCTAGACAACAAAGTTAAAAGGCATTAGAGTAATTATACCAAGTTAGTTTTAAATATTATTTGATTATTTAAATGCCATATGTCTTCAAATGTATCTCATTACTCTTGTGATAAGACATTATAATAACTTGT
>NW_012149964.1:1738941-1740734 GCF_000956105.1 Propithecus coquereli | reverse complement strand
TGAGGTTGCTGTGAGCTAGGCTGATGCCACGGCACTCACTCGAGCCAGGGCAACAGAGTGAGACTCTGTCTCAAAAAAAAAATGTACATATATGTTAGGTTTTGGGTTTTAGGGCCTTTAAACATATGCAGTAATGCAAACTTAGTGTCTAAGTTTTCATGTATAATAAATATTTTTAATTGGAAGAGTGGTTGAGTAACAATAATACATTTCCCATTATCTAAGTTTTTAACTATATCATTCTGTGCCTTTTTGCATTTTAATTTTTCACTTACTCTTTTATACTCTTTCTGCCTCTTTATTTCTCACCTTATAAATGTGCAGAAACCTCTACTGTAGGGGAGAAAAAGTAATATTTTTTCCTACCCATTGCAAGGATGTTGGCTGATACCCCTATAACAAAAGACATATTAACAAGAGAAAATCATAACAAATTTAAGCAAACTTTTACATGACACAGGAGTCTTCAGAAATGAAGACCCAAAACCTAGGAAAAACTGCATTTTTATGCTAAGTCTGATGAAAGAAGTGGATAGTTGTAGAGAAACGTGATTGGACAAAAAGGGGCAGGATCTAATGGTAATAAACTGGAGGAAACTCAGCAAGGCCTGTTTGTTTAAATTCCTGTGTCTCTCTGTGACATTACTTCTCCCCTACCACCTCCCATGGGGCAGGAAACCTGTCTGATGCCCATCTTTAAGGGAGAAGGGAGGCGGTCAGAGAGTGACCTTTCTAGGTTTTATGGCTTGCTTTGGGAAAGAGGAATTCTAGTTTCTGTGACCTGCCTCTGGGGAGGTAGGAGGGACAGAAGGAAGGAGAGCCAGAGAAGGTCAGAGAGTGACTTTCAAGGTACCATATTTGGGGGTAGTATTTTCTGAACCCCAAAACTACCATTATCCCTGATTGCCTTTTCAGCTATTGCCTTAGCTCTTTGCTCTTTTAGGGCCAGACTTTCCATTCTGGTTCTCCAGTTTCTTATCATTTCTTAATCCAGTGGTCCCCAACCTTTTTGGCACTGGGGACCAATTTCATGGAAGACTGTTAGACAATTTTTCCAGGGGCGGGGAGAGGTAGATGGAGCTCAGGCAATGACGCAAGTGATGGGGAGTGGTGTGGCTGTAAATACATGAAACAGATGAAACTTCGTCTTTGTTTGCTCACCTCCTGCTGTGTGGCCCCCCCTCCCTAAGTTTCATGGAAGACAGTTTTTCCACAGACCAGGGGGTGGGGTGGGGGGCAGGAGTGGAGCGCAGGTAATAACGCATAGCCTGATTCAGTACCATACCGGTCTGCAGCCTGGGGATTGGGGACCACAGCCTTAATCCACTGAAGTTTGGCTTTCACCTCCATTTCTCCATCGAAATAGCCCATCAATAGAATTTAACATGTACCTGCTCATGGCAAAATCCAGTGTAGCATTGACAGTGATGACCATGACCACATCTTTGAAACTCCATTCTTGATTTGTACCTTATTTTTTCTTCCATGACTCTTATCTTTTTGATATTCTTATCTAACTTTTCTTCTGACTTTTTTTCTGCCTGCTCTTAGGGTCTCATCCTCTTTATTACTCAAAAAAGCTCTCTCTGGGGTGTTAATGACTCCAGATGTTTCTTATGTTCTGCTGAGTCTAAATTTACATCCCAGAACTTTTTCCCCCATCTCTAAACCTGTGTTTCAAATTATTTCGATTCCCTACATGTATTTCAAATTCAATATGCACCTCCCCATCCCCACTTTCCACCATGGAACTTGTTCTTCCTCTCTATTCTTTTTTTTTTTTTTTTTTTTTT
>NW_012149964.1:1717931-1738261 GCF_000956105.1 Propithecus coquereli | reverse complement strand
TGAATGGTTCCAACATAAAGAAATGATAAATGTTTGAGGTGATTAAATATCCCAATTACCCCAATTTGATCATTACACATTGTATCAAAATACCACATCTACCCCATAAATATATACAATTATTATGTATCAATAAAAACAATTATCAGAAAATGATAAATAATTGCCACAGCCACCCCGATTGTATTAGGTATTATAAGTAATCTAAAGACGATTTAAAGTATATGAGAGGATGCAAGTTTTATTTTAAAAGCATAAATCATCAAAAAATTTCTTTATTGGCTCATTACCAATAAGATAAAGTTTGGACTTCACAAAATCTTCATAGACCATTCCTTACTTTTCTACAATTCATTATCTGCCACATTCACTTTCCTCACTAGACTAACTGAACTACTACTTTTCGTACACGGTTGCACTTTATTTCTTTGTGCTTTCCCTCTTCTGAGAATGACCATTAACCCTTTTATTGCTGGCAAATTCCTATTAATCATTCCAGATTTAGAAATGGGAGTACCGTTGGCCCTATCTAACTGTGGGTTCCACATCCACAGATTCAACCAACTGTTGTTGAAAATATTTGGAAAAAAAACCACTAAAAAATAACAATACAACAATAAAAATAATACAAATAAAAAACAGAACAATATAATGTCTATTTACATTGTATTAGGTATCATAAGTAATCTAGAGATGATATAAAATGTATGGGAGAATGCGCATAGGTTATAGGCAAATATTATGCCATTTTATATAAGGGACTTGAGCATCCATGGATTTTGGTATCTGTTGTGGGGGCGGGTCCTGGACCCAATCCCTTGCAGATACTGAGGTATGATTGTATAGCATAGTGCCTGGGCTTCTAGAATCAAACCACTGGGTTCTAGTCCTTATTTGGATATCTACTAACTGTGTGACTTTGGCAAGTCATGTAACCTTAATTAAGCTTAATTTTTCTTAAATCTACAAATGAATGTAATAGTATAAGCATACCTCGGAGATATTGTGGTTTCATTTCCAGACCACCTAATTAAAATGAATATCATGATAAAGTGAGTCACATGAATTTTTTTGGTTTCCCAGTGCGTATAAAAAAGTTATGCTTACACTGTGCTGTAGTCTATTAAGTGTGCAGTAGCATTATGTATGAAAAAAGTATATACCTTAATTAAAAAATACTTTATTGCTAAAAAATGCTAATGATCATCTGAGCCTTCAGCAAGTCATAATTGTTTTTCCGGTGGAGAGTTTTGCACAGATGTTGGTGACTGCTGACTGATCAGCATGGTGGTTGTGAAGGTTGGGGTGGCTGTGACAATTTCTTAAAATAAGAAAACAATAAAGTCCACATCGATGGACTCTTTCTTTTGTGACAGACTTCTTTGTAGCATGTGATGCTGTTTGATAGCATTTTACCCACAGTAGAACTTCTTTAAAAACTGGAGTCAATCCTCTCAAACTCTGCTGCTGCTTTATCAACTAAGTTTATAGAATATTCTAAATCCTTTGTTGTCATTTCAACAATGTTCAGAGTATCTCCACCAGAAATAGATTCCATCTCAAGCAACTACTTTCTTGGGCCGGGCGCGGTGGCTCACACCTGTAATCCTAGCACTCTGGGAGGCCGAGGCGGGCAGATTGTTTGAGCTCAGGAGTTCGAAAACAGCCTGAGCAAGAGCAAGACCTCATCTCTACTAAAAATAGAAAGAAATTAATCGGACAACTAAAAATATGTAGAAAAAATTAGCCGGGCATGGTGGCGCATGCCTGTAGTCCCAGCTACTCGGGAGGCTGAGGAAGGAGGATTGCTTGAGCCCAGGAATTTGAGGTTGCTGTGCGCTAGGATGACACCACGGCGCTCTAGCCTGGGTAACACAGTGGGACTCTGTCTAAAAAAAAAAAAAAAAAAGAAACCGCTTTCTTGGCTCATCCATAAGAAGCAGCTCCTCATCCATTCAAGTTTTATCATGAGATTTCAGCAATTTAGTCACATCTTTAGACTGCACTTCTAATTCTAGTTCTCTTGTTATTTCTACCACATTTGCAATTATTTTCCTCACTGAAATCTTGAACTTCTCAAAGTCGACCATGAGAGTTGCAATCAACTTATTCCAAACACCTATTAAAACTGATATTTTGACCTCCTCCCATGAATTGTGAATGTTCTTAATGGCATCTAGAATGGTGAATCCTTTTCAGAAGGCTCAATTTACTTTGCCCAGATCCATCAGAGAAATCACTCACTATCTATGGCAGCTACAGCCTCACAAAATGTATTTCTTAAATAATAAGACTTGAGAGTTCATTTTACTCCTTGATCCACGGGCTGTAGAATGGAAGTCGTGTTAGAAGGTGTAAAAACATATTAATCTCCTTGTACATCTTCATCAGAGATGAAGACAGTGCCTTCGGTGACCAGACACTGTCAATGAACAGTGATCTTTTGAAAGGAATCTTATTATCTGACCAGTAGTTTTCAACTGTGGGCTTAAAATATTCAGTAAACCATGCTGTGTACAGATGTGCTGTCATCCAGATTTTGTTGTTCCATTTATAGATCACAGGCAGAGTAGATTTAGCATAATTCTTAAAGGCCCTAAGATTTTTGGAATGGTCAATGAGCATTGGCTTATTGGATTCCACTTAAGAGTCAGCAGCTGCATTAGCCCCTAACAAGAGAGTCAGCCTGTCCTTTGAAGCTTTGAAGCCAGACATTGACTTCTCTAGCTCTGAAAGTTCTAGATTAGAGCATCTTCTTCCAATGGATGACTCTTTTGTTTACACTGAAAGTCTGTTGTTTTGTGTAGCCACCTTCATTAATTATCTTAGCTAGATCTTCTGGATAATTTGCCACAGGTTCTACATCAGCACTTGCTGCTTTGCGTTGCACTTTTATGTTATGGAGACAGCTTCTTTCCTTAAACCCTATGAACCAACCTCTGCCAGCTTGCAACTTTTCTCCTACAGCTTCCTCACCTCTCTCAACCTTCAAAGAATTGAAGAGAGTTAGAGCCTTGCTCTGGATTGGATTTTGGCTTAAGGGAATGCTGTGGCTGGTTTGATTTTTCTGCCCAGACCACTAAAATTTTCTCCATGTCAGCAATAAAGCTGTTATACTTTCTTATCATTTGTGTGTTCACTGGAGTAGTAATTTTAATTTCCTTCAAGAACTTTTCCTTTGCATTTACAATTTAGCTATTTCTCAGCTTTCAACAAGCCTTCCTCAGTAAGCTTAATTATTTCTAGTTTTTAATTTAAAGTGGGAGATGTACAACTCTTCCTTTCTCTTGAACACTTAGAGGCCATTGTAGGATTATTAACTGGTCTAATTCCAATATTGTATCTCAGGGAATAGAAGCGGGAGAAAGACGGGGTAACGGTCAGTCAGTACACACAGAACATGCCCTCCTATATAGGCATGGTTTGTGTTACCCCAGAGCAATTTTAATAGTAATATCAAAGATCATCAATCACAGATCACCATAATAGATATAATAATAATGAAAAGTTTGAAACATTTCAAGAATTGCCCAAATATGGTAGAGACACAAAGTGAGCAAATGCTGCTGGAAAAATGGTGCCGATAGACTTGCTTGATTCAGGGTTGCCACAAACTTTCAATTCATAAAAAACACCGTATCTGTTAAGTGCAATAAAGTGAACCAAAATAAAACAAGGTATGCCTGTACGTTCCTTCATGTGATGGTTATAAATATTAAATTATTTAATAGTATAAAGTGCTTAGAACAGCATTTGCCACAGAGTAAGCACTTAATAAATATTAGCATATTATTCACTCAAATGTCACTGTTTCACAGAAGTATTATAATAGTATAGAATTAAAAATAAGTGACTTCTTATCTAGGTATGGCAAATAAGTTTTTTTTGCATGTGCCAGTTTCATTCAGTGACTCTCTGGAACACTGGGTTGAAAGCAAACTGAGGCTGTGTGTGGGGTCAGCTGGAAAAAGCATGCTGGTAAATTATTGGTAGTTGTCATAGGAGAGACTGTGGATAAACATGTCTTGTATTTGTAATGCCTAACACATCTCACTCCCCAGGTTGTGGTTGAGATATCAGGTAGGTTATCTGTGTTTCTAAGGGTTATGTAATGTAATTCTGCATACATAAAGGAGACCATTAAATAGAACCTTGAATGCCAGGCAAAGAAGTTTGAACATAATTTGAAAGTAGGTTTTTCAACAGAATAGTTCTCAATTGCAAACAGAAGGTTAATCTGCCACTGATTTTCAGGATAATTGGCAGTGAGGAAGAATCAGAAGTAAGAACTCCAGTGATTGTCATACTGTATTTCTTTGCTTCTAAGCATTTCCACATATTAGCATTTTTGATATTGAGCATGTTAGCTCTGTCTTACTGTAAAACAGGGGAAATAGGACTTAGCTCATAGGGTTATTATGAAGATTAAATGGGTTAACACGCATGTAAGGCACTTCAGTCAGTGCCTGGCATATATAGTAAGCTCTAGTATAAGTGTTAGCTATTGTTATTACAATTATTGTGCAATCAATATGTATATTTAATGTAGTGGTTTTTTTTTTTTTTAAAGCTGAAAGTAGTAGGTTTCTTAATAGGTGACATCTTAGAATGGTAAGATTACAGACCAGGTGTGAGATAATTAGAGCCTGGAATAGGGTGGTAGTTGTGAGAACTCAGAATAGGTAAGTCTGAGAGAGATTACCAAAATTGACTTGATGACATATTGGATATAATGAATTAAGAAAGACACTCTAAGACAATCCTCAGGTTGCAAAGCTGAATGAATGGGAATGGGCTTGGTTTAGGAAATAAATGTTACTCGATCTTTGTAAAGTACTTAGAACAATGCCTTGCACATAGAAATCATTATATGTATTAGTTATTAGTAGCAGGACTATTTAAACTTGTTATTTACTTAAATTTAATATGAAGTAATTTAATAAAAGTACCAAAATATGAATAAACCTCACACATAATTTGCTAGTAGAGAATTTATATGTTCAAGGAAAAATAAAGTATGTGCTTTAAATATTTTTCAGTATAAATCAACGAGGAAGAGTTCAAGTGGCAATGAAAATGATGAGGTGAGAAAAGAGGATAATATTAATAATTATTTGAAATGTTTACATACCATATTGAGTTGGCTGAATCATAGTAAAATGCAGTCCATCTTTCAGGTTCTTTGTTATTGATTTAATGCATGGTTTTTCTCCAATAATAAAAATGTTTGAGCATCACCATACAATTATTAATTTAATAATTTCATTTCCATATGTTCGTTAGAACACAGTTACTAATAATTCAGTTTCAGAATTTTATCATCATTCGTCTTCTACCTGTAATCCATGAATTTAAGTTTATTTTTCTTATCTTTCTAAATCAGACTGGTTGTCATTTGAGATTTTTTAGGAACTCTTTCCACAAATTCTGTGCACTATTTTAAAATTTAAAATTATATTTCTACACTACCATAAATTTTTCTATTGAACCAGTGGAAACTGTACAGCAACCTAGCTTTATTGAAATGATATATTCTCATCACCATAAATACTTAAGTTTTATGTGGTTTTGGTTGGGGGAATTGATAGTTAATTTGATGTTGAGTACTTGGCAGGCTTCGAAAAATGCCTTTAATTTTAGGAAATAGAATCACACAGGAAAAAACAATGAATAGAGCCAAATGATTTGTCTTTCCCCAGCCCAGATGCTGATTTCTCTCCATGGCCTCTCTGATAGTATTTACTGGGATAAATAAAGGGCAGTTATGCCAATAGCTGGTCATCTTTTCATTGTTAGTATTTATAATTAAGACCGAATGACATGTTTTGTGTGGGTGTGTTTGGTAGTATTTACCTGTATGTGAACACAATCAGTTCCTATACACCTATGCCTAGCTTTCCATTGCACCAACTCCACAAGATCTTGGTTTGCTCCCTAAATATTGTTGTTCCCCAGGGCTTGGTCCACTGCAGGGTCTCTAGAGTGGCTTCATCAGCTCTCAAGGCTTCAAGAAATAACACCTGCATGCCTGCTGAGGCCTCTCAGATTTGTCTCTACTATAGACCTCTCCCATGAGCTTCAGGCCCTTGTAATCTTGTATCCATCTTTTTACCTGCTTAGAATCTCTGCTGGATATATCTTGTAGACCCACTAGGACTCAATATATTCAAAACTGAGTTTTTCATTTTTGCTTCTAAACCCACTTTTTCAGTAATGGTAAGGAATTGGTCCACTGGGTTTTAACCTTGGCTGCACATTGAAATCACCTGATGAGCTTTAAAGACTACTAGTACCTGAGTCTCACCTCAAGATATTCTCATTTAATTGGCATGTGGTATGATGTGGTGTGACCTGAGCAATGAGGTTTTTAAAGTTTACCACGTGAGTTTAATATGCAGCCAAGGTTGAGAACTACTGAGTTAGTGGAATCACCATCAACAATCCAGCTAGAGCAGGGATTGGCAAACTATGGCCCAGGGGCCGAATTTGGCCCAGTGGATGTGATTATAAGTAAAGTTTTAATTGGAAAACAGCCACGCACATTTACATATGGCTGCTTCTGCATTACAATGGCAGAGTTGAGTACAGAAGTTCCCCTGCCCCGCCTGCCCCCTTATCCTCTGGTCCGCTTTCCAAGGTTTCAGTTACCCACAGTCAACTGCAGTCAGAAAATAGGTGAGTATGGTACAATAAGATATTTTAAGAGAGGGAGCGAGAAAGACCACAGTCACATAACTTTTATTACAGTATATTGTTACAATTATTCTATTTTATTATTGGTTATTGATGTTAATCTATTATTATGCCTAATTTATAAATTAAACTTTATCATAGGTATGAATGTATAGCAAAAAACATAGTACATATATATAGGGTTCGGTACTGTCTGTGGTTTCAGGCATCCACTGAAGGTCTTGGGATGTATCCACCATGGATAAGGGGGAACTATAATAGTTGCTGCAGAGATCATATGGCCCACAAAGCCTACAGTATTTACTATTTGGCCTTTTACAGAAGACATTTTGTGAATGCCTTGCTGGAGGTTCAGTTTGACTGTTTTCCCTGTCCCCTCATTCCCTGCTTCAGTATCTATTTAGTGGCCAATACCTCCTGTTTGTTTGTCTATTTATTTATTTGTACTGAAATGTTTTGCATGCATTTCCCACTTTTATTTCTACTGTTTCTGCCCTGGCATGGGCCCTCATCATTTCTTGCCTGGACTACTGCAGTAACTTTCTTGTTCTTCTCCGTTTCTCCAGTCCATTCTCCTCATTGCAGCCAGAATGATCATTTCAAAGAACACATATAATCAGGCCATTCTCTTGCTTAGAAACCTTCAAGCTTTCCCTATAACATAGAAGGTAAATTCTAGATCTTTCTTGATCAAGCCCTTGCTTACCACATCAGTTTCAACTCACAACTTGCCCTTCTTTCACCTTACCCTCCAGCAGTACAGAACTGCTTAAAGGTTTTCTGTGCTCATCCTTATATTTATTGCGTTTTTACCTATGTTCTTGCCCTCTCATCTTGGAATGTTGTTCCTTCTTTTTCTGGTAAATACTCAGTTTTTTACTGATTTTTTACTTTCTAAGGATACTTGCTTTTCTCTACCACCTCCATTGTCCTCCCAAGTACCCCTTATCTGTGCCTCATAATATGCCATGGATAGCTCTGTATTGTTCTGAGAATGTTGTATTGCCTCCATACATGAATCTGTTTCCCTCATAGACTGAAAGATCTTTTGATGGTTGATATTTTACTAAATTTCAATATTCTCTGTGTCTAGCACAGTATCTGACACATAGTAGGTAGCCAGTAATCATTTGTTGAATGAATGAGTAAATGTTCTATGTGGTATGCATATTCAAGGCTGAATGTCAAAAGTTTTGTATTAGGTTGGCAATGTAACAGTCATTCAAAAATCATGAACCATTTAATGTTTTATTAAATTAAATTTTTGTAATAATCTCTAAGCTTATATTATATGCATAGTTTTGCAGATACGAGTTCTTATTTGGAGTGATGGAGCTTTTGCATGCCTTCATTTACATGTCTCTGATTGTAACAGGTCATTGCTGTTGTATGTAGATAGCTCTTCTCAAACTTTAAAGTGCTGTACTTAAAATCACTTGGGGATCTTATTGAAATGAAGGTCTTGGGTAGGGCCTGAGATTCTAAATTTCTAACGAACTCCCAGAAGATGCCTGTGCTGCTGATTCACAGAGCACACTTTGAGTGGCAAGGTGCTAGATGATATAGTCCAGAGTCTTCCTTTAGTAGTTGATCAAACCAATTTTTATTTTCCTTTTATATGTTTAAATCATCATTTGTATTTTAATTTCATCTTTCATCTTTTTATTTTTATATTTTAGCAAGACAGTGATAATGCTAATATGTCACCACAATCTCCAGTATCATCTGAGGTACAAGTTCTGTTTTTATATGTTTTTATGTGCTTTTTTAATGTTTTATGTTTTCTGTTTTTACATAGAGTTCTTCCTTGCCTCTTCTCTCAAACCTCATGTTTTTTTTTACATAATTTATTCACCCATATTTTAAAATCCTTGGTAGATCAGTTTATACAAACCTTCTAGCCTATAAAAATTATAGGAATACCATCTTTTGTATAAATATTGATCGTATCACTTGTTTATTTATGATTTTCTTATTGGGAAATGTCTGTAGATCACAGAAAAGAAATCACTTTATGAAATGTATGTTTTCTGATTCATCTATGTTTTAAAATAAATGATGGATTTTAAGAACAGCTTTCAAATTTTAAATATGAAAAAAGTACTTCAGCATTGTGCAATGGCCTTTGGTTTTTCTTGTAACCAGTTAGGTCTGAAAGCAATGCAAGAGAAACTTCCTTTTTCCACGAGAAACATCCCTGCAGTGGGTTGTTCCTATCGACAGGAGGTTACACTTTTTTTTGACATCTTAGACCTTAAGAGGATAGTATGGGGAGAATGGGTATAATGAAAGTTACAGTTTGTGAAATCTTGATCAAATACTCTGGTGGTTTGAATGACTGATTCTTATGATTTAGTTAAACCTATTGCTTTATAAGAAGAAATACATTTTAAAAATTCTAAATAGTATCTCTTCTATTTCAAATTACTTTATTCTTAAGTATATTGGAATTAGTTAATAAATGATTATGCATTCATTTGGTGAATTCAGGACTTTGTCTAAATGTTTGGATGGTCCAAATTCACTGTATAACTTTGCTTATGTAGATAGCTTTTCACTATATGTAGGTGCTGTGACTTTTTTAAAAAGCCAGGATTAGATGGACTTGGATATTAGTTTTATAAACATGTTTCTAAATTATTTATATGGCAGGTAAAATCATATACATTCTTTCAGAAATAATTTAAATTAGTATATCCTAAAATTAGTCTTTGTCACACACTTTTATAAATCCTTTATTTTACTTTGTTATAATAAAATATAAACCTATAAATAACTACTTTATGATTTTATGATCTGTGCTCACAGAGGAGGATATTCATGCCAATCTTCTCAAATAAATTATATTTCTTTTATAATATATTTTTGCTTGTATTTAGATAAGTGAAATTTTTATCTAGGAATTCATAACAATTTAAGCAAAATAATGAAGACAAACTATGAGGCTTTTGGATAGATAGGGTGGTGAGCATGAGTGTGTTTTAGTAGCTCGACTAACATTCAACTTGAACTGCATCTCACATGTTAATTAGCAGAAGATTCAGATAATCTACAGAATTCTGATTGCTTCTATTTCATGTGTGATTGGAAAATGATAAGACCAATTAGTGTAGTGTTTTACTATTAAGAAAGTCCCTGTCTGTACATTTGAACCTAAAAGCAATCCCATGCAATAGGTATCATCATCATCACTTTACAGCTAAGATTGATGACTTTCCCAAAGACCCTAGTCAATATATGGCAGATAAGTGATGGAAGCCCAGGCCTACCTACTTCACAGAATTGTTATACAGATTAAATAAGGTACTGCTAAGACTATATTGTTTTATCACTCTACAAAGTAGTTTCTTTTAGTTATCTCAATTAATTTTCACAGTAACCTCATTTAAAATATGAAGAAACAATGACAGAGAAATTAAATGTTGTGCTGAAGACGTAGCCTAAATTTTCTGACTCCAAGTTTAGGTTTATTTAATATACTACAAATCTTTCCAGATCAAACCACCACGTGTAGAAGCACTTTGAAATAATGTGCATTGAAATAGAAGAGAGAATAATTTATCCTCTATCATTCTGCAGCCCCTATTAGTATGAATATGTAGATTGGCCTCTGGTTACCCTGTTAATGCTACTGAACCGAACTTGGGTCCTCTCGCTTGGTGTAGCAAAGCCAAAAACAGATACTGATTTGGAGCGACAAAAAAAAAGAAAGGCATTTATTGTAGGGCTCCAAGCAAGAAGAATGGGCAGCCATCACTTAAGACTCGAACTCTCTGGTGACTTACAAGCAGGATTTTTAAAGGCAGGAATGAGGGGGGTTTCAGAGTGAGTTAAGGGCTGGGAAATTCCCAGAACTTCCTTATTTATTTTCTGGTTTCAGTCTGTCTGAGGTCAACATGAGAATAGACCCATTTTCCATTGGGTGAGGGTCCTGGTTTCTGAAAAACAACTCGAGGACATATGTTAAGATGTTATCTTTAGTTGCTGTAGGAAACCAAATATCTTGTGACTCAGACTTACTTTGGTGGCTATGGTTTAAGTTATTGTCATCTTCTTGCTTATCAGCTTATTCATTTACCTTTCTAATCGCCAGTTGCAGGGCTAGCTAGGTGCCTGGAATTTCCTTTCAAGGGACTCAAAATTTTTCCTTTATTTTTACATGTGGGAGTGGGGGGTGAGGCCCGCCACGCCCCTAAGAGGGGTCCCTGCTCTGTCTCATTAAGTGTCAAGTCTGTAGTAGGTATTGAGTAAATGGTAAATTCACTTTTTATTAAAGCTTACTTCATTTTGGGGGGAGAATTTAATGTGGTTCTTCTTTGAAAAAAATAGTATCTATTTTATGCACTTCTGTAATGATTTTCATTTTCCTTATGCTGTGAGAGAGAAGTATTTAAAGGCCTATATGATCAGGTCAATTAGCAAATATTTATTAACCTCTTAAAGGTGAAGTGTATCAACTTGAATCAAAATGCAAGTTACCTTTTTCTACTCCACTAATCATGGAAAAAATAAGTACTTCTCAAAATTGGAAGGGATATGAATGAGTACCTTGATTATTTTGAAAGAAAAGAGGTCTTACCTATTTTGTGTTTTTTAGGACTATGACAGAACTGATGGCTTTTCACATGGTCCCTTTGGCTTGAAGCCTAGATCAGGTAAATACATATTCTTAAAATAAAATTTATTGGTTATGTTTGAAACTAGAGTTTCTCAGCTTAAATGGGATTGATTCCATAGTTTTAAGTACACATACATTCTTTCCCTTCTCCTAAAAGTAATTCTCTCTTAACTTTATTTGTCTTTCCAATTCCCATTCCCATTTCTTTCTTCCTCTTTACCTTCAAGCTCCTGAAACCTCAGCTTTTTGCCTTAGATATACTGCAGTCTTATTTCTACTCTACTGTGACTGCTGTTAGAATGACCACACTGCCAGCAGACCAAACACTTTGAAATTATAGCACTCCATTATATTGTGGTTTTAAAAAGGGATCTTTTCGCATTTGGCAAGCCCAAAAGAAAATGGATCCATGTTACCTGGCAAGGTATTGAATTATAGTTTTTATTCCTGAATAACTGTATTGACCTTCAAGAATAATTTCCTTTTTCTTTAAAAGAAAAAGGCTGACATATGTTAAATAATAATTTTTAACCTGGGTTATAAGTATCTAATAAACATATGTTTAAATAAGAACATGTATAGGTGGCAGAAATCATTACACTTGTCTTTCCGGTTGCTTTTAATTATGCAGATAAGTGGAGTTCAAATATATTCTTTAAAAAATATTTAGAATGTATTAGTAAGTAATAGTGTCTTATATAATTTTGTACCGATTGTTTTTATCCTGCCTCTTTCCCCATCAATGGCTACTCCTTCCTATTAGCTTTGTAACAAGTTAGGAAATTTCTGTTTTTATAGCTTTTAGTCGCTCATCTCGCCAGGAATATGGGGCAGCAGATCCAGGATTTACAATGAGAAGAAAGATGGAACATTTACGGGAAGAGCGAGAGCAAATACGACAACTTCGCAATGTAAGTCAGATTGACCTTTCAGATCTGCTATATAGAAATGGGTTTAACTTGGAAAATTAATAAAGCATATGGATTTTATGGATTCAATGCTCCTTAAAATTTTTGGATTATAATGGTTAATAATATAAATATATAACATATATATTTAGATAGAATGTCTGTGCTTTATACCCATTTCTTTATAGAATCTTGAATCCAGGTTAAAAGTGATTTTGCCTGATGACATTGGAGCTGCACTGATGGATGGGGTTGTTCTTTGCCATTTAGCCAATCATATAAGGCCACGCTCTGTAGCTAGTATTCATGTACCATCACCAGCAGTGGTAAGTTCTGTCTACAGTTTGTTAGTTCTCTAAAGGAAGATATAGTTCCTAAAAACTGTCCTTATATAGCATAATTCAATAAATTCAATTTTCAGTTTTAAGTTCTCTATAAAAATGTCTAAAAATACATCCTTTCCCCCTTTTATTTACAGCCCAAACTGAGCATGGCAAAATGTCGAAGAAATGTAGAAAATTTTCTTGATGCTTGCAAAAAGTTGGGTGTCTCACAGGTAATTGTTATTTATCTAACAAAATGAGCACTTAAATATGCATTTATTACATGCACAATAACAATGAATAATGCTTTCTGAACATAAAACATGTACTTGTCTTGGTACCTTCTCCTAAGTTCTAGCTTTAACTGTAGCAGCTATCTAATGAATGGGGTTTTTTTTTTTTAGCTGCTTAAGTAATTTATAAAATAGCTACCTATATAGAAAAGTTTACTAATCATGAAAATCGCTGACTAAACATAACTCAGTGGCCATATTAAAACTTGGTTGTGATGGCATTACTACTGTCATTTTTTCTACTAGAGAACATTTGGTCTCCTTTGTAAGTCCATGGATGAACTCTGATTGGAAGATTTGCGTTCAATGTGAACAGTGTTTGAAACTTTATTTTAAGATGTTAAATTGGAAATCTTAGTAGTATATTATGATAATATCTGCAGTGGACAAACTGTGAAATTTGTAGGATTTGGTTTAGGAATTATGCTTTGTGTAATAATTATAATATTATAAAGTTAATGATTAAGGCGGTATTATAAGTATACAATGAAAATATATAATCAAAATATTGCTTTTTTTGAAAACATTATGAGCCTAACCTCAACATGACTGACTATTGAGAGAAATGACACTGTTAGCAAATCAGTTGAGTTGTGCTTGTTAAACTCTCTTTTAAACAGTGTCATAATAATCTGGCCTACAGATCCCACTTTAACCTCTTTCCTCAAGTGAATAAATAAAATTTAATATATATAGAATCAATGAATTATGTGTATTTTGGAAACTACATACTGTTTTATAATTATTTCTTCTCTATATTTGACATATGATATTTTATAGTTTTAATTCTTAAAAATGTTTATGTTCTTTCTTTTTTGTACTCTTAATAGAAAACTTAGGAAGTTTTTTTTTCCAGCTATTACATTATATATATATTTCCAGCTATTATATTGCATACATTTTCCTGTTTTTCCTTTTTTATAATTAAAAACAAATTTTTGGGTCAGAGTCTTACTATGTTGCCCAGGCTAGCCTCAATCTCCTGGGCTCAAGCAATCATCTCACCTCAGCCACTCAAGTAGCTAGGACTACAGACACATGCTACTACACCCATGTTTTGCCATTTTTGTTTTAAGAATTTTATTTTTAGCTTCAATGTGTTTTTCCTGAACTCAGAAATGATAATATACAATCAATTTTTCATTTTCATATAGTTTCTATTTTCAATACCTTTTGTTGAGGTATAATTGGCATACAACAAAGTGCACATAAATAAAGTGTACAATTTGATAAGTTTTGACATATGCATGTAACATGAAATCATCACCAAGGTCAAAATAATGAACATATCCACTGTCACCCAAAGTTTCCTCATGTCCCTTTGCAATCCTTCTTTTCCCAAGCAACCACTAATCTGCCTTCTGTCATTATAGATTAGTTTACACTTTCTAGAGTTTTATATAAATGGAACGATACAATATGTTTGATTTGTTTCTGTCTTCTTTCACTTAGCATAATTATTTTAAGACTTGTCAGTGTTGTTGCATGTATAAATAGGCCATTGCTTTTTATTTCTGAGTGGTAATTTATTGTGTGGATATAGCACCTATAGCACCATTTGTTGATCCATTGACCTGTTGATGGACATCTTGGTTGTTTCCAGTTTTAGGGACTACCACAAATAAAGCTGCTATGAACATTTATGTCTTTGTATTGATATATGCATTCTTTAATTTTTGGTAAATACCTAGCAGTGTAATGACTGGAACATATGGTAGGTGCATGCTTGACATTTTAAGAAAGTACAAAATTCTTTTCCAAGGTAGTTGTACCATTTTCACTCCTGTCAGCAGTGTCTGAGAGTTCTAGTTCCTCTTCATCCTCACCAACATTTGATATAATCTTTTTAAAATTTTAGTTATTGTAATAGGCATATACTGGCTTGCCAGTACAGTTTTAATTTGCATTTCCCTGAAGATGAATGAGGCAAATCAACTTTTCAAGGGCTTATTTGCCATCTGTATATCTTATTTTTTGAAGTGTTTAATCTTTTGTTCATTTTTTAATTGGACTGTTTTCTTGTGATTGAGTTTGAGATTTCTTTATAAGTCCTTTATCAGATCTGTGATTTACAAATATTGTATCCCAGTCTTTGACTTATCTTTATATTCTCCTTAGAGTGTCTTTCAAAGAATAGGACTTTCAAAGTTTTTGAAATACAATTCATCATTTTTTAAAATGTATTGTTCTTGTCAAACCTAAGAAATCTTTGCATAACCCAAGGTCACAAGATTTTCTCTTATGTTTATTTGTAGAAGTTTTATAATTTCAGGTTTTACATTTAGGTCTATGAACAATTTTAAGTTAATTTTTGTATATGGCAGAAGGTATAAATTGAAGTTCTGTATTTTTTAAGCCTGGGATTGGGTACATGTATTGATTTTTTTTTTAGAAAACCTCTTTATTGAATTATAGTTAAAATACCACAGCATTCATTTATTTGTAGTATACAATTGAATGTTCTTTTAGTATAGTCACAAAGTTGGGCAACAGTTACAGCAATCTAAGTTTACAATATTTTTGTCACCCCAGAAAAGAACCCCTTACCCATTAGCAGTGTCTCCCCTGTTCTGTCTCTATGGATTTGCCTATTGTGGACATTACATTAATGAAATCATACAATATGGTCTTTTGTGTCTGACTTCTTTTACTTAGTAAAAGTTTTCCAAGTTTCATCTATGTTAACATGTAGCATAAATCAGTTCTTCATGTCTTTTTGTGGCTGAATAGTGTTCCATCGTATGTATATACCACATTTTCTTTATCTCCTCATCAGTTGATAGACATTTGTGTTGTTTCCATTCATTGTTTATTATGAATAATGCTGCTGTGAACATTCATAAACGAGTTTTTGTTTCAATACTTTTTTTAAAATTCTGAGACAGCGTCTCGCTCTGTTGCCCAGGCTGGTCTTGAACTCCTGGGCTCAAGCGATCCTCTTGCCTCAGCCTCCCAACAGGTTGGGATTACAGGTGCATACCACTGCACGTGGCTGAACATTTGTTTTCAGTTCTCTTAGTTCTATCCCTAGGAGTAGAATTGGTAGGTCATATGGTAACTCTATGTTTATCTTTTTGAGTAAACTGCCAAAATATTTTCCAAATAACCATTTTACCTTCCCACCAGCCATATATGAGGGTTCTAATTTCTCCACATCCTTACCAGCAATGGTTACTGTCCACTTTTTTGATTCTAGCCATCTTAGCAGGTGCGAAGTGGTATCTCATTGCAGTTTGATTTGCATTTCCCTAATGGTTAATAATGTTGAACATGTTTTCATGTGTTTATTGATGATTTGTATATGTTCTTCAGAGAAATGTCTATTCAAATCCTGTGTCCATTTGTTAATTGGATTATTCATATTTTTATTATTGAGTTGTAGGAACTCTTTATATATTCTGGATACAAGTTGCTTATGATATATATGATTTACAAAAAATATTTTCTCCCATTCTGTGAATTGTCCTTTCACTTTCTTGATGGTATTATCATTTGCAGCACAAAATTTTAAATTCGATGAAGTCCAGTTTACCTCTTTTTTTCTTCTGTTGCTTGTGATTTTGTTGTGATGTTTAAGAAAACATTGTCTAATTCAAGGTTACAAAGATTTAGAACTATATTTTCTTCTAAAATTTTATAGTTTTAGGGCTTACATTTATGTCTGTGATCCCTTTTGAGATCAGTTTTGTTCATGGCATGAGGTAGGGGTCCAAATTCATGCTTTTGCATGTGGTTATCCAGTTTTCCCAGCATCATTTGTTGATAGGACTCTTCTTTTCCCTACTGAATTGTCTTCAGATCCTTGTTGAAAATCAATTGAACTTGTGGTCAATTTCTTGACTCTAAATACTTTCCCACTGAATTCCCTATTCCAGTATCATACTGTCTTGCTTACTGAAGTGTGGTATGTTTTGAAATCAGAAGGTGTGAGTCTTCCCCAACTTTGTCGTATTTCAAGGTTATTTTGGCTGTACTGGGTCCCTTGCATTTCCATGGCAATTTTAGGATTGATTAGCTTGTCTGTTTCTTCAAAAAAGCCAACTGGGATTTTGTTAGGAATTGCATTGAATCTGTAGAACAATTTGGAAAATATTGTCATTGTCACAATAGTTAGTCTTCTGATCCATGAACGTGAGACATCTTTCCATTTATTTATATCTTTTTAAATTTATTTCTACAATATGTTGTAGTTTTCAACATACAAGACTTTCATTTCTTTTGTTAAATTAAATCCTTAGTATTTTCTTTTGTTGTTGCAAATATAATTATTTTCTTAATTTCACTTTCAGATATTTTGTTGCTACTGTATACAAATAGGAGTGATTTTCTTTTGTTGATCTTGTAGTCTCATTTATTAGTTCTAATAGTTTTTCTGTGTATTCGTATGCCTTAGGATTATCTGTATATAGAGTCATGTCATCTGCAAATAGAGATAGTTTTACATTCTTTTCAGTCTGGATGCTTTTCATTTCTTTTTCTTGCCTAATTGCTCTGGCTAGAACCCCTAGTACAATGTTGTGTGATGACAGTGAACATCTTATCTTGCTCTTGATCCTAGGAAAAGAATTTAGTCATTTTATCATTTAGTGTGATATCAACTATGGGGTTTTTTTTTATAGATTCCCTTTTTGTGAGTTTGAGGAATTTCCCCAAATTCCTTTTTTTTGTTTATGGGTATCCAGTCTTTCCCACATTTGATTAAAAGCCTATTCTTTCTCAATTCATTTGCCTTTGCATCTGTTTCAAAAACCGTTTGTCCATATATCCATGAGTCTATTTCTGGATTCTCTATTATGTTCCATTGACCCTTTCCCTCCTATATTTATATGAGTAAAACACTGTTGTTTACCATAGATTTTGAAATCAAGTAGTCTTAGTCCTCTAACTTTGTTCTTCTTTTTTAAAGCTGTTTTGGCTATTCTGGGTCCCTTGTATTTCCATATAAATTTAATATTAGCTTGTCACCTTTTAAAGAAAAAGAAAAAACTTATGAGATTATTATGGGAATTAGATTTATAAATATGGAACAATACAGGGAGAATTATATCTTAAAAATATTGAGTCTCCCCTTCCATGAACAAAGTAAATCCCTTCATTTACTTAGGTCTTCTTTAATTCTCTCAGCAATGTTTTATAGTTTTCACTGTCTAGCTCTTACAGATTTATCTTTCCATATCTCATGTTTAGCATGCTGTTGTATATGTGGTTGTTTAGTAGTTTTAATTTAATTTCTGATTGTTGATAATGTATAGAAATACAATTGGTGTTTATATATTGATCTTGTATCTTACAATCTTGCTTCACTTATTTATTAGTTCTATTAGCTTTTTGTAGATTCTATAGAATTTTCTGTATGTATGTTCTTGTTATCTATGAATAGAAATGGTTTTTCTCCTTCCTTTCTGATTCAAATGTCTTTTATTAATATTTCATTTTCTTGCATAATTGCCAAATCTTCCCATACAATGTTGAATAGAAGTGGTAAGAGTGGATATCATTATCTTATTCCTGATTTTTTGAGGAAAATTACAGTCTTTCACCCTTCAGTATGCTGTTAGGTGGGGGTTTTTCACAGATGTCCTGTATCGGGTTGAGGAAGTTCCATTTTATTCCTAGTTTGCTCAAAGTTCTTATCAAGAATGGATGTTGGATTTCATCTGATGCTTTTTCTGTATTTATTGAGGTAATTGGGTTTTTTTCTTTTTAGTTTGTTAATAGTACGAATTATATTGATTGATTTTCAGATGTCAGTTCAGCCCTAGATTTCCACTTGTCATGATAGATTTTGTTGTTGTCATAGTTGTTGTTGTTATTATTTTTATGTTATGGGATTCAAGTTGTTGAAATTTTTAGACTTTTTCCATTTATGTTCATAGGAATGTTGGTTTTTAGTTTTCTTTTCTTTTAATATCTTTGCTTGGTAGTATCAAGATAATACTGATCTCACAGAATGTATTAGGAAGTATTTCCTTCTCTTCACTTTTCTTCAAGATTTTGTATAGAATTGATATTATTTCTTTTTAAAATATTTAGCCAAATTCGTTAATAAGCCATCTGAGCCAGGGGTTTTCTTTGTGGGAAGGTTTTTAATTATAATTTAAATTTTTTAAATATATATACGGGGCTATTCTGGTTACTTATATCTTCTTGCATGAGTTTTGGTGTGTTGTATCTTTCAAATAATTTATCCAATTCATCCAATTTGTTAAGCTTATTGTCATAAAATTGTTCATAAAGGCTCCTTATTATCATTTTGGTATTTGTGGAATATCTTGTGATGTCCCATCTCTTATTCCTGATATTGGTAATTTGTGTATTCTCTCTCTTTTTCCTGATTAACCTAGGTAGAGGTTTATGAATTTTTAAAACTGTTTTCAATGAACTAATTTTTTGTTTCATTGATTTTTTTCCCTATTGTTTTCTGTTTTTTATTTTATTGTTTTTCTCTCTCATTTTTATTATTTTCTTATTTCCTTATACCATTAGTTTAATTCTCTCTTCTCTTTTTAATTTCCAAGATAGGAGCTGAAGTCATTACTTTGAAACCTTTCTTCTTTTCTAGTGTACACTTTAGTAGTTATTTGAATAAATAAGCAAAATATTGGGAAGACAACAAATGTAGAGTGAAATTGCAGATGAGCAGATAGTTTTTGAAAACTCTTTATGGGATATCATCAGTAGTATTTGGCAAAGGGGTTGTGGGAGTAAGGAAGAAAGAGAAGACTATTATGATTCCCAGGTTTATGTCATAGAGATTGAATATTGTATTCCTGACCAAGACATAGAACGAAGAAGGACAAGTTAATTGGGTGAAGAAGTAGTTCTGTTGTGGACACATTGATTTTGATATGTCTGTTGATGTCCATTTGGCTGTGTCCAGTTGGCATTTGTATTTGGAGCTCAGTAGAGAGATCTTGGGAAGAAATAAAGATTTGGAAGTCATCAAGAGAGAAGGGATAGTTAAAATTATGGGAATATATGAGAATACCAAGGAAAGGATATGGTGTTAAAAAGAGAAGAGGATGAAGACAGTACCCTTAGAAACATTTAGGATGTTAGAAGAGGATCAGTGAAGGCAAAGGAAAGCTGTTGCATAGTTGCTGTCAGAAAAGTTGAAGAAGTAGAAACTGGTGTTAAAGAAGACAATGGAGGGGTAAGGTTTCAAGAAAGGCATCAATCAAAAGCATGATATGACAGTGTTGTCAAGTATATGTGTGCAACATTTGGCATTTAAGAAGGCATTGGTGATTTTTACCAGAGTGATTTTAGTGGGCAGATGCTTTAGGGGCAAATATAAGATAGCGGTGTTTGAATAGTGAATGGGAAATATAGAAGTGGTAAGCTATTCTTCTATGAATGTTTTCTGTGTGGAGAAGGAGATTCAAGTATAGAGTGACAGAATTTCAGACAAGGCTGACCTTTTCTTTTTTTTTTTTTTTATTTCAGCATATTATGAGGGTACAGATGTTTAGGTTACGTGTGTTGCCCTTGGTTC
>NW_012149964.1:1648316-1716541 GCF_000956105.1 Propithecus coquereli | reverse complement strand
ATTTTGGATTATAATATTTATAAAAGAAAACTTAGAATTATGTATTTTTTATTGAAGTTTTACAGAAAGCATGTTTTTAAAATCCGATTCTGACTTAAGTTTTACTACACTGCTAAAAAAACAATGTTCAAATATCTTTTTTTTCCCCCCAGGAAAGACTGTGTTTGCCTCATCATATTTTGGAAGAACGAGGTCTTGTGAAAGTTGGTGTCACAGTTCAGGCGCTCCTTGAATTACCTACGACCAAGGCATCCCAGCTTTCTATGGCTTGATACAACATTTTAAAATCATAAGTTTAAAGTTTCATTTATTTGAAGTGATTTCAGATATCTCAAGTTCATGAATAAGAGTGTCCAGTCAAAAATAGTTTGCCTTAGGTCAAGCCTTAGGGTTTTTAAAAAATTACATTAAAATGTCAAACTTAAAACTTTTAATTGCCCGAACTTCTTTTGAAGGAAAACTGGATTAATTTAATAAGAGTTTTTGATAAATTCAAATTCTCTTTTTACCAAGTCAGTTGATAACCTTGATTATTTTTCAGAAAGCAGATTGATACTAAATTTGAACTGTAGTTTCAATTTAATAATCACATTAGGTTTAATTTTTTTACATCATAGCATACTAGTAAACATCTGGATAAAGGTAATTGTTTTATAGCAATTTAAAACAATTCTATATTTGAGTTATTTAATACACTTCTAATCCTAGTTTATACACAATTTCTTCAATCTTTGGTCTTAGTTTTCTAGAAAAAATGAGTAGGAAAAGCAGAATTCTGGCTTTATATTGAATTCTTTTAGTATTATAGGTTGGTGCCAAAATATTTTCAGTTGTACTGTAGATTGTTTACATGTGAAGTGCCTGTGTAATTGATGACTCTTATATAGTCTTAAGCATTTTTGCAATTTCTTTTTATGTATTAATAGAGTCAATGGAATTTTAAAATATTTTAGTAGATTTTGTAAGGTCAATAATGTGTGAGGATTTAAATGTGCCTCACATTGTGACATTTGTGGTTTTTTTAGTCCATTGCAGTTTCCCTTAAATTGGTTATTTCATGTTGTCAAAAACCAATGTTAATATGCTTAATTTATGCTATTTAATTTTGTGAAACTTAATCATCTTTTAAAATGTATTATTTGAAGAGTATTTTATTTCTGTATTGAAAATGTTACACAAGCAGTAAGGTTTTTGAGAAACTAGTGAAGTACTAATTATCAAGGACATTTTGATAAAACTGCCAAAGTTTGGGTTTCTATCTTGGTTTTCAGGAGCATTACATCAGTGCTGCCTTTAGCTATATTCAGAGAGCAGCAGTTCAGGAATAGGTTTTTACTTGATATCTGGCCATTTGTGGATCCTGTAAAGCTTTATTATCTTCAATTAACTTGATGTTGAATTAAACACAGACCAATTTATAAGTATTTTCATGAGATACTATGTTGCATAAAGTCCTTGTTTAATTTAGAGATGGATAAATTTACGTTGATAGTAGTGTAAGAATTTTTCAAAAACATTACTGTGTTGAATAACTCAGTTTCCTATAGAAGAACCTTAATAATTACTTTTATAGTAGCCAAGCAAGTATCATATCTTAAATATGTGATCATTTGCACTTGTTACCTCTTAATATGGATGCAACTTATTAAAAATGTTGGCCTGGGTATTTCAAAGGGCATATATAAAACATAAAAACTAGTGTGCCAAATGATATAGTAATAATTGGTATAGGAACAACTCTGCTTTTTTTGATCAGTTGGCATGAAGCCATAGAATTAAATTTTGGCTTTAGAATACAGATGTGTTCTTTACATTCCCCAAGGGTCAAATTGGAGCTCTTAAAGAATTAAAGCTTCTTATGACTATAAGGTTTAAGAATTAAATTATTGGTAATTTATTACTTTAAATATTTGAGCTAATTAGTTGTTATTTTTCGGTTGGATTTTTTTTTTAAATCTCATTGACATAATCAATCTCCCTAGTGAAAACTTGGATAATATAGATAAGAAATGGCAAAGAAATACCTTAGTTGATGCGTTTTTATGTAGAAAATTTGACCATGTTACAAACTAAGTGACCGTTAAAAACTACAGCAATTATTTGTACTGCTTTCATAGTTACCCATGCTATAGAAGTCCTCTTATTAATCAATCTAGTGTTAATTATTTGACAAGTATTGTCCTGTTTAATATCATTGAAATAGTAGTGAAATTATGGACCATTTCCTTATTGCATTTCCCTTGTCATTTAGTTTTTACTTTAAAGAGAAATCACACCAGAACCTCACTGTAGCATTCTTTACTGCAAAGCAAAATTTCATTTAAGATGGGTCCATCTGAGGCCCATACCTGCCCGTGGCAGTTCATTTACTCTTGTGCCAAATGGCAACACCACCTCTAACACAGTTTCACAGCGTAGTCCCCAATCACAACGTTATACCAAGACTCTGATGTATTTCTTTTAGTAGTTTTTAAGTGTAAAATTTATTCTAAATGTTTTTATGATTATTATATATTTACTTCATCAGTTATTGAATTAAGAATGATTATCATTATTTCAATGGGATTTGTGATTTGATTAGGGTTGAACAATCAAACTAAAATATTTTATTAGGCCCTAAAAAATTCAATAGATACCTATTTCTGTTAAATCTTATTACTGTATGGCACAAGAACTGATGTTGGATATATGAGAATTGAAATAAGGAATAAAAATGCATTACCATTCATTTAATACTTATCTTTACAGAATGCTAGTTTAATGACTTTTCTAACTGAATTTTTTGAAGAATTCAGAAATGTTTGTATTGGTCACAGATCTATCTTAATTGATTTTCTGATGCATTTAAACATAAATGGAATACTAAATGTATATTACCGATGCAAACTGTGGATAAAGTTGAACAAAAAAAATTTCAGTCTGGGATTTCTTTTCTCCTTCTCTATCTCCTCTCTCACCATCACAGAATGCATTTTTCGGTCAGTATTTAATAGCTTGTGTGTGTGTTCTGTAGTGTGGAATAATAGTCAGACTTTGAGAGAATATTTACAGTAAGTTGTTTGAGTCCAGATTCACTTTACATCATGTTATTTTCAGTAGGTAATATTTTCTTTGAACATTTTTTTAGGATATTTTCATAAAATAATGTTACCTTTATATAAGATAAGCCATATAACATAAATATAAGAGAAAACTTTACATCAAATAAAAGGTAGAATAGGTGAAATTGTGATTATTTTTATTGTAGATTTTAGTGTGAGATATACGATTGAATTGCCCTTAAGCTGGCTATGTGATAAAAAATTTAATCTTTCATTTTCAGATAATTCTAATATTAGAAATTCCACATGCTTAATTAAAATAACTATTATTTATTTACAACTGTGATTTATCCTAAAAGTAGAAAGTCATTCAGGTAAATGTTATTAAAGTTGATATGGTTTCCTGTTTTATAGTTAGCCTAAACTCTTAGATTTAAAAAAATGCTTAAGTAAGTAAAGTATTTAGCATAACTTGTTAGATAACTGTACTAACCTTGTTTTATGCTTTAGTAAATCTACAATTTTGATATTCTACATGGAATGGTCCTAGAATTCTCAGGAACCTATCTCAGCATCCAGAGCACTCCAAGGGATTGATACATTACTCTATATAAGATTAATTTGGGAATGCCCAGATATCTTGTGGAATTGGTATTGAAAAATACCAAAAGTCATGTATTTATTAAAGTGTCATCTTTTCTATTTCTGTGTTTTCAAATGTGAAAAAAATCCCTATGCTTATCTTGTTTAAATAGCTTAGAATTTCCACAGTATTATATGTATATGTGTGTTTAATGTAAAGCTCTAATTGTTTTGGCAAAAGACAGTCTTATTGTATTGGAAAATCAGATTTTAGAAGTTATAAGAATTCTGACATTAAATGGTTTAGGATGGAAAGTTGCTGATTGAATCATTTGAAAGTTACCAAAATAGAAGATTCTTTAAAATGTGATCATTTTAAAATTTAAATTATTGCATAATAGTTTTTTGGTTTTGCAAATACATAATTTTGATTACCCTAACATTTAATTAGGGAAAGATTTTTTTTTTACTCATATTTACTCTATTCCATTGATATGCATCAATTATTTACCTAAATAAGTGAGAAATGTATTAGGTATGTACATAAATAAATATATAAATAGAAATAGAATTTTTAATAGCAAATTGAATTTTCTAAAACTTTGTTCAGATATCACAGTTATTTCTAATGCAAGTAAATATAAAGTAATGCTGTATAATTTATGAAATAATAATTACAATTATACCTTAAAATTTAATATGCATGGATCACCTGGGGATCTTGTTAACTAAATACAGATTGATTCAGAGGTCAAGGGTGGGATCTGAGATTCTGCATTTGTAACACACTCCCAAGTGGTGCTTGTTCTTCTGTCCAATAACCAACTTGAATAACAAGGCTTTATAAGCTTTCTAGCTTCATAGTAATATCAATTCACTGTGCAACAGTAGTTTGGTATTTTAAGTGTTGCTTCAAGATCTTCACAACAGGTAAGGGCTTTCTTTGGGATTTGCTTTATGATTGAAAAAGGCATGCTTTATGTTGTAATTAATACTATTTCATATTTGTATTTTTAAAAACATTTTAAACACAGCTGTATAATCTTCAAGATAAAAGAAATTAATCACACGAATGTGTGATTATAAAGTGATCATATATATCCGAACAAGTAAATGTAATGTTTTCTTTTGTTTTTTGTTTTTTGTTTTTTTTTTTTTGAGACAGAATCTCACTCTGTTGCCTGGGCTAGAGTGCTGTGGCGTCAGCCTGGGCTCAAGCAATCCTACTGCCTCAGCTTCCCAAGTAGCTAGGACTACAGGCATGCGCCACCATACCCGGCTAATTTTTGTTTTTTCTATATATATTTTTAGTTCTCCAGCTAATTTCTTTCTATTTTTTTAGTAGAGATGGGATCTCACTCTTGCTCAGGCTGGTCTCGAACTCCTGAGCTCAAACGATCCACCCACCTCGGCCTCCCAGAGTGCTAGGATTATAGGCGTGAGCCACTGCACCCAGTCTGTAATGTTAACTCTTGTGGAATGCTTAGAAAACTACATTAATTTTTTATGCTCTTGATGTCCATTGTCTTGCTAGACAGCACCTATCCCCTTGGTTTTAAGTTGAACATATAATCATTCTTTCAGGCCATCATATTAAATGTAAAATGTGAGCCATATACAAATACACAAATATATATTTAATTCTAAATATTCATTATCTGTGATCAGACCTCAATCTTTGAAGTGCAGATTATTTTCTCCCCCTCATAAAACAAATAAGAAAGGTATTTATTTCCTTCATTCCTTTTTTTGCAAAATAAAGTTTATTGACTTAAAAATCTAGAATCATTTTACTTATTTTAATAGGCTTCCAACAGTTCTTGATAAATGACTGGGTAAAGAACAAATTAAAATCCAAATTACCTTGAAATACGAAGGACAGCCAAAGGTCATTAATTGCAAGTTATGACTCATTTACTTTGAAAAAAATGAGAAGATTAATAATTAAATATAAAAAAGAGAAAGCAGAGACACATGAAACATTGAACTAGATCCTTTTGTTATAATTGAATTATAAATAATGCAATTTATATATTGTCTATCATTCACAATCTTTAACATCTAAGATTAACAACTGAGTAGAAATTAGTATTATGCTGTAACTCAAATTATAAAATCCCACATACTTGTTTCCAAGTCCTTCAGTTTAAAACTTTTATGTATGATAAGTTGTTCATGATATGACATTATGCTCTGAAAAAATAATTATAAATTAACTAATTTAAAACACTTTTTGAGCACTTACTACATGCCAGCTATTGGTATTGCAGGCCTTCTGAATAGAGAGATGAATGATGTGGTGTTTTTGTTGAGAGCTTTATAAAGTAATTCCATTGCTTGAGTCTGGCTGTTGAATTAAAATAGATATATAATCAACATTTATAATATTAAATTCTGCTTCCAAAAGTTATTGTTCTTCATTCTCACATTTTGCAAGCAATTTTAAAGTTTACTTCTCAGTACTAAATACTGTAATTGAATATTTATTACTACTAGTTGGTTCCAATAGTTATATTTCTTTGAAAAACAATTCTATATATTTATTTTTTTCCATTTCATTTTCCCCAGCTTTATTGAAGTATAATTGACATATAAAAATTGTATGTATTTAAAGTGTACAATATGATGTTTTGATAAATGTATACGTTGTGAAATAATACTCACTATCAAGCTATCATATCCTTCATATCCATCATGTCATGTAGTGTGTGTGGTGGGAACACTTAAGATCTATCCTCTTGGCAAATTTCAAGCATACAAGATAGGTATTGTTTGACTGATTGATTGAGACCAGGTCTCACTCTGTCACCTAAGCTGGAGTGCAGTGGACTGATCATAGCTCACTGTAACCTTGAACTCTCCTGGCCTGAAGTGATCCTCTCGCTTCAGTCTTCTGAGTAGCTGGGACTATAGGCAAGCACCACCATGCCTGGCTAATGCTTTATTATTATTATTTTTCATAGAGAGGGGTTCTTGATATGTTGCCCTGGCTGTTCTCTAACTCCTGGCTTCAAGTGATCCTCCTGCCTCAGCTTCCCAGCCTCCACCATTCCTTGCCTCAAGTAGACAATACAGTATTATTAACTATAGTCACTATGCTGTTCATTAGATCTCCAGATCTTATTTATCGTGCATAAGAAAACTTTCTACCCTTTGACCCCTGGCAACAACTGTATTAGTCCATTCAGGTTGCTACAACACAATAGCATACACTTGGTAGCTTATAAATAACAGAAATTTATTTTTCACAGTTCTAGAGGCTGAGAAGTCCAAAATCAAGGCACAGGAAGATTCAGTGTCTGGTAAGGGCCGACTTTCTGGTTCAAACATAGTGCCTTCTTATTGTGTGCTCACATGGAGGAAGGGAAAAACAAGCTCCCTTGGGCCTCATTTATACAAGCATGAATGCCATTCATGAGGGCTCCATCCCCATATCCCAATCACTTCCCAAAAGTCCCACCTATTAATACCATCACACTGGGGATTATGTTTCAACATGTGAATTTGAAGGGGACACAAACATTCAGAACATAACGACCACCATTCTATTCCCTGCTTATATGAATTCAACTGTTGTAGATTCTACGTAGGAGTAAGATCATACACTACTTGTCTTTCTGTGTCTGGTTTATCTTACTTAGCATAACGTCTTCCAGGTTCATTTGTATTGTTGTAAATGACAGAATTTCCTCCTTTTTTAAGGCTAAATAATAATTTCATTGTGTGTATGTATGTGCGTGTGTATATATATATGTGTGTGTGTGTCTGTGTAAATATATGTATCATATGTATACCACTTTTTCTTTATTCATCTGTCAATGAGCACTTTTCCATATCTTGGCTATTGCGAATAACATTACAATGAACCGGAAACTGAAGGTATCTTCTCAAGATACTGATTTCATTTCCCTTGGATATGTACCCAGAAGTGGGATTGCTAGATCATATGGTAGTTTTATTTTTAATTTTTTTGAGGAAACTCCATACTGTTTTCTGTAATGGCTATACCCATTTACATCACCAACTGTGTGCAAGGGTTCCCTTTTCTCCACATCCTCGCCAACACTTGTCTTTTGTCTGACAAGTATGAGGTGATATTTCATTGTGATTCTGATTTGCATTTCCCTGATGATTAGTGATGTTGAGCATTTTTTGATATACCTGTTGGCCATTTGTATGTCTTTTAAGAAATGTCTATTTGGGTCCTTTGACCATTTTGTAATCAGATAATTTGTTTTCTTGCTATTGAGTTGTCTGAGTTTCTTATATATTTTGGATATTAGCCCCTTATCAGATGTGCAGTTAGTAAATATTTTCTCCTATTCTGTGGGTTGTCTCTTTACTCTGTTGATTGTTTCCATTGCTGTGCAGAAGCTTTTTAGTTTGATGCAATCCATTTGTCTATTTTTGCTTTTGTTGCTTGCTTTTGGAGTCATATCCAAATAATCATCATCCAGACCAATATTAAGAAGCTTTTCCCCTATGTTCTCTTCTAGCAGTTTTATAGTTTTAGGTCTTACATTTAAGTCTTTAATCCATTTTGAGTTAATTTTCTTATATGGTATGAGATAAGGGTCCAATTTCATTCTTCTGCATGTGGATATCCAGTTGTCCCAACACTATTTATTGAACACACTTTTTCCCATTGTGTATTCTTAGCACTTTTGTCAAAAATCAATTGATATAGATGCATAGGTTTATTTCTAGACTCTCTGTCCTGTTCCATTGGTCAGTGTATCTGTTTTAATGCCAATACTCTGCTGTTTTGATTACTATAGCTTTTCTGGTGTATTTTGAAATAAGGTAGTGTGATGCTTCTAGCTTTGTTCTTCTTGGTAAAGATTGCTTTGATTATTCTGGGTCTGTTGTGCTTCTGTATAAATTTTAGGATTTTTTTTCTAATCCTAGGAAAAATGTCATTGGACTTTTGATAGGGATTGCATTGAATCTGTAGCTTGCTTTGTATAGTGTGGACATTTTAACAACCTTAATTCTTCCAATCCATGAATACAGGATATCTTTCCATTTATTTGTGTCTGTTTCAATTTCTTTCATAAATTTTTTATAGTTTTTAACACACAAATCTTTTGCCTCCCTTTTAAAATTTATTCCTAAGTATTTTACTTATTTTTCATGCTTTTGTAAATGAGATTATTTTCTTTCTTTTTCGGATAGTTCATTGTTAGTGTATAAAAATGTAACTAATTTTCATATGTGGATTTTGTATCCTGCCATTTTACTGAATTTGTTTTTAGTTCCAACAGTTATTCTGGGGGAGACTTCAAGGTTTTCTGCAAATACAGACAATTTTTCTTCTTCCTTTCCAATTTGGATACCTTTTTTTTTTCCTTGCTTAATTACTTTGGCTAGGACTTCAGGACTGTACTGAATAGAAGTGGCGAGAATGGGCATCTTTGTGTAGTCCCTGAACTCAGAGGAAAAGTTTTCAGCTTTTCTCTATTGAGTATGATGTTAACTGGGAGCTTGTCATATGTGGACTTTATTGTGCTGAGATACATTCATTTTATACCTAATTTGTTGAGAGTTTTCATCATGAAAGGGCATTGAATTTTGTCAAATGCTTTTTCTGCACCTTGAAAGGATCATATGGTTTTTGTCCTTCGCTGTGTTAATTGTTAATATAATATTATATATTGCATTTATTGACTTGTCTATGTTAAGCCATTGTCACATCCCTCGGATAATGTAGGTACTTGATCATAGTGAATGGTCTTTGTGATGTTTGCTTGAGTTCAGTTTCTAGTATTTTTTTGAAGGATTTTTCCATCTATGTTTATCAAGGAACTTGGCCTATAATTTTCTTTTTTTGTACTCTATCTGGCTTTGGTATCAGAGTGCTGCTCTTGTAAAATGAGTTTGGCAGTGTTCTCTCCTCATTTTGGAAGAACTGGAGAGGGATTGATGTTAATTCTTTAAATATTTGGTAGAATTCACCTGGGAAACCATTAGGCCCTGAACTTTTCTTTGTTGGGAGGTTTTTGATTACTAATTCAATCTTCTTATTCTTTATCTGTGTGTTTAGATTTTCTATTTTTTCATGATTCAGTCTCGGTAAGTTGTATGTTTTCAGGAGTTGATGCATTTCTTCAAGGTTATCAAATTTTGTTGGTGTGTAATTGTTCATAGTAGTCTTTTATGATCCTTTTTATTTCTGTGATATTAGATATAATGTCTCTTCTTTTACTTATAATTTTATTTATTTGAGTCTTCCTGCTTTTTTTCTTAATCTTGCTAAACATTTGTCAGTTTTGTTTATCATTTCAAAAAACCAACTCTTGTTTTCCTAGTCTCTATTTCCTTTATTTCTTCTCTGACTTTTATTATTTCCTTCTTTTAGCCAAATTTCATCTTAATTTGTTCCTCTTTTTCTAATTTCTTGAGATAAAGTGAGGTGTTTTATATGAAATATTTCTTTTTCTTAATGTAGGCATTTATCACTGTAAACTCTTTTAGTACTTCTTTTGCTGCATACCATACATTTTGATATGTTGTGTTTCCATTTTTGTTTGTCTCAGTTTTTTTTAATCTTTCTTTTATTTGTTCTTTGACCCATTGGTTGTTCAAGCATGTGGTGTTGAATTTCTATGTATTGGTGAGTTTTCCAGTTTTCCTCATTATTGATTTCTCATTTCTCACTACTATAGTCCACAAAGATGTTTGATAAGATTTCATACTTCTTAAATTTGTTAAGACTTGTTTTGTGGCCTAACATGTAACCTACCATGGAGAATATTCCGTGTGTGCTTGAGAAGAGTATTTATTTTGCTGCTGTTGGATGGAATGTTTTGTATATGTCTGTTAGGTCCATTTGTTCTAGATTGTTGTTCAAGGACACTGTTTCCTATAGATTTTCTGTCTGGATGATCTATCAATTGTTGAAAGTAGAGTATTGAAGTTCTTTACTATTATTGTATTGCTGTCTGTTTCTCTCTTCTGTTAATATTTGCTTTACGTACTTAAGTGTTCTTACGTTGGGTGCATGTATATTGTTTTCTTTTTCTTCCTATGGCAAAGCTGCAGCTGGTAAGTGCAAATGGAAATATTTTTCTTTCCACTAGATATTTTCGTAAACCAATATGTCTCTTTAAAGTCAGTCACTTCTGTACCTTTTAGCCTGGTTGATTCATAGGGATGAAAAACAGAAATGCCACAAATTATCATGTTTAGCCCTATGGCAGGGGTGGGAAGCCTGCAGCCTTGGGGCCACATGTGGCCTTCTGGATCCTTGAGTGCAGCCTTTTGAATGAATCCAAATTTTGCAGAACAAAAATGTTATGGCCTAGACCCAAGTGTTTTAAAGCCAGATTTGATAAAATAATGTTTTGTTGATAAAGGGATGAGGTGGTACTACTGAATAATAAGACCTGACATTTATTAAGTTCTTACACATGTGCATAGCATTGTACTGTATGTTTTAAGCATTATCTGATGTAATCTTCAGAATAACCCTATGAGATGGGTACTGTCATTATCCTACTTTTACAAATGAGGAAAGTTGGGCCAGAGGTTAAGTAATCTGTCCAAGTTTACCCATGTTGTAGGTGGAAAATCTAGGATTCTAAGTCTATCCACCATCAAAGAATGTTCATTCTACCACATCACTGGTGGGAAATAAAGTTCTGTGTTCATTCTAAGGAATTAATTGTTATGCCTGCTTAGTTTTATAAATTAAATTGTATTTGTCCTGTGACATGTATATATCTGTTTTCTGTGTATAATTCCACAGGATATTAGCCCATATACATATATGCATTTGAATTATGGTTATTACACTTCTTCTTATATTGAGAAATTTGGTGGAATTGCATCTTTGAAATAATAAACATTATGTACCATGACATGTCCCACCACTTAAGTTGTAAATCATTCAGGAAATACTGAGTACCTACTTTGTGCCAAGTATTCTGTACTAGGTCCAGGTATGCATTGGTAAGGCAGATATTATTACCTTCAAGGGGCTCACAATCATTGCATCATTCCAGATAGAATGCCTTAAGAGTCCTCCTTTCTAAGCCTCCTATGACTGTTAAAAATGTAAATACTTTACATAGATTAACTCTGATGGTTAATTTTATGTATCACCTTAACTAGACCAGGGACTGTCCAGATAGCTGGTAAAACATTGTTTCTGGGTGTGTCTGTGAGGCTATTTGCAGAAGAGATTAGCATTTGAATTGGTAGACTAAGGAAGGTTACCCTCTCCAATGTGGGTAAGGCATCATCCAATCCATTGAGGGCCCAAAAAGAACAAAAAGGTGGAGAAAGGTTGAATTCACTCTCTCTGCTTGAGGTTGGTCATCCATTTTCCTCTGCCCTTGGACATAAGTGCCCCTCATTTTTGACCTTTGGACTCAGTCTAGGATTTATACCATTGGCTTCCTTGGTGTTCAGGCCTTCAGGCTTGCACTGGAACTACACTATTGGCTTTCCTGGGCAGATGGCAGATGATAGGACTTCTAAGCCTTCATAATCGTGTGAGCCAATCCTTCATAATAAATCTCTTTTAATATATGTCTAAATATCCTATTGGTTTTATTTCTTTGTAGAACCCTGACAAATACACCATCGTATTTTAGAAGTATATAACATGTTTGCTTTCACATATTCACAGCTGGAGGAGAATTTCCCCCTGAATCATACCTTGAGTCTTAACAAATCTAATTTAGATGATACTTAGATGAGATGTTGGGCTTTAGACTTTTGAGTTGATGCTGGAATGAGTAAAGATTTTGGGGGCTGTTGAGATGGATTAGATGTATTTTACATGTGAGGACAGGGGCAGAATACTATTGACTGAATGTTTTTGTCTCCCCAAAATTCATATGTTAAGATCCTAACCCCCAATGTGATGGTATTAGGAGATGGGGGCCTTTGGTAGGTGATTAGGTTATGAGGGCAGATTCTTCATGAATGGATTAGTGCCCTTAGAAAAGAAACCTCAGAAAGCTCACTCACCCCTTCTGACATGTGAGGACACAGCGAAAAGTCAGATGTATATGAATCAGGAAGCGGACCCTCACCAGACATCAAATCTGCCAGTACCTTGATCTTGGACTTCCCTGGCCTCGAGAACTGTGAGAAATAAATTTCTGTTTATAAGCCACCTTGTCTATGGTATTCTGTTATAGCGGCCCCAGTATACTAAAGACTACTATTTGATTTTTACCTCACCTGCTTTTAAAATAATGTATCATGGTTTGCAATAAAAGTAGTGAATAATCCCCCACTCCATATATCCAGTCGATAAAGAATGAGAGCCAAGTAATTAATGGGATGGGGGAATAATTATAGCTGAAAGCCCAGACAAAAGTAAATTGCTACAATTTTGTTTAAAACCTAGCTCCGAGCCTCCTTGCAGACAAGAAATACATTAATGCACCAAGACTGTTATTTTCTCTAGGCCTTGGACATCATTCAATACTGCATTTGTTGAAACTTAAGAGCGGTAAAAACTGTCATATGTTGTGTAGACAGCACAGGCTTTGCAGTAGAACAGATCCTTTAATGCCTAGTTCTCCTATTGGCTGTGGAACTTTCTGCTAATTTCACCTGTCTATATAGCTGTAGTACCACATAGAATTGAGTAGGAGAAGTGGGCATTGTGAAGATTGCCTAGCATAGCACCTCATGCAAAATAAGTTTCCTTCATTTGAGCATTAAACATGTACATGGCCAGAGATATGTTGTGACAATTATATCCTAATTCAGATGGAGGCCTTACATTGTTCAGCCACAGGATTACCTGTAGGTAGGTACCAAACTTGCCTTGTGAATGAATATCATCTATTTAAAAGTCTAGCAGTTGCTCAGTTGAAATTCCAGATTTTTTCCATAATGCAAAAGAGATGGCTTTAAGCCAGAAGATACTAAGATAACTTCCTTAGCAACAAAATAACTTGAATGTAGTTCCTATAGAACACTTGATTTTTGAACTGGAATGCTATCTCAGTGAGTCAACCAGAAGTAATTTATACCCTTTCTTCAAATTCATCTTGCATTCTCTCAGTTGATGAATTTGCCATGCACTTCATTGAGAAACCATCAGTTGGGAACTCCCTAATCTTCCCTCTTATAAATGTAACTACCCTTACACCTATTGGATTGTTCAGTACAGTTACAACGGAAGACGTGCCTTTCTATTTATCAAAGGCACATAAACAACCCCTCCTAAGTACTTCACTTTTTTGGGGTAATTACTCCTGAATCTTTGATTTCCCCCTCTCTACTTGTATTGTTACCTTCATCATAAAAGCATATGCTAATATCTACCATTTGAAAATAACTGTAAAATTCCCAAAATACTTCAAGCAATTGGCTCATTTTTTTCTTTGCCTTCAAACCCAAATCTCTTAAAAGAGAACTTTATATATGCCATTTCCACTTCATCACCTCCCACTCATTCTTAAACTCATTTTGTTTTAGCTTTCTACCTCATCTTCTCACTGACATTGATTGCTCTTATCAAAATTACAATGGACTCCATGTTACCAGATTTGGTCAGTTCTTTGTACTCAACTTTGTTAACCTCAGCAGTTTTCATCATAGTTGACCTCTCCCTCTGTGAAACATTCTCCTTTCTCCGCTTTTGGCGACACTATAGTATCCCAGTTTGTCTCCTTATCAGGTGGCTACTCATACCCTACTTCTAAATGAGTAGTTCTCAAACTTTGGTACACATTAAAATCACTTGGGAAGCTTGTTAAAATGTAAATTTGGGGTCTCATTCCTAGAGGTTCTGATGTAATCGTTCTGGATGAAGTCTAGGAATTGTATCTTTAACCAGTACTCCAAAAGATTATAATGTAGATGGCTTATGAATCTCACTTTTGAGAAACTTTGCTCCTTTTTGTCTCATTTCTGTGCCTCTCCTCTGTCTATACTTTCTCCTTTGGAGAGCACATCCATTTGTGTGTCAATGCTTCTCAACCCTGGATGCATAAGAGAATCACCTGGGGAGCTTTTGAAAGATGCCAATGCCCATTCCAGACCAACTGAATCACAAACTCTAGGGATGGGACTAGGACTTTAGTCCTTTTAAAAGCTTCCCAGGTTATTCTCATTCACAAACAGGATTGAGAACGACTAATCTATAGCCTTATGACCTTTATCTTTAGCTCAACCCTTTCCTCAGGGTTTCAAGTCTATGTATTCAATTGCCTACTTGATATCATGTTGCTCTGTCTCAGACATCTGAAACCTAAAATGACCAATAAAGAACTATTGATTCTGCACCCTGTCCTCAAGCACATTTATATTCTTAGAAGTAAGTGGATCATGACAGAAAACAGGGAGTCGTCTTTGATTTTTTTAAACCGTATTTTCCATATTCAAGTCATTAGTAAGTTAGTTTTACTTTCAGAATTTATCTCAACACTATCTCATTCTCTCCATCCCCACTGTCACAACTTTAGTTCAAACCGCCATTCTCTCTTATCTGGACTACTGTAATAGCCACATCACCGGCCTCACTTCCACATTTGCTTCTCCAATCTGTACTCCACATGGCAAACTCAAGTGATCTATTAAAGACAAATTAGCATGCCATCCCTTGCTTAAGACCTCTCACTTAGAATAAACCCTGGCTTACCTCTCCAACTTCAACTCTGCTATCTTTCTTCTCCCACCTCACCATGCTCCAGCCACTGGGCCTCATTACTGACTTCACCAATGTATCAGGGCCTTTGTATGGTACCTGAAATGCAATTCCCCTATGGCTGGCTTCTTATCTCCTCCTCCAGAGTTCTTCCTTGCTATTCTATAACACTGCAGCCTGTTTCTTTCTTTCATAGTAGTTCCCAATGTGACAATTTATGTGTTTATAACACTTCCACATTAACTTATGAAACTCATTAGGGCTGGGATCTTAATATGTATTGTTCATTACTGTATCTTTAGCAGCTAACACAGTGCCTGGTACCTAGTAGGACTTCAGTACAAATTTTAGTTATGAGTAAATAAATTTAATTAATATTCCCAGATAACTAAATGAAATGACTCCTTGAACCTCCCCTTCTTGCTCCCTGACCTTGACAAATTACAATTCACCTTTCAGGGGCAAGATTTTTCAGGGGACCCTTTTCTAATGCCCCCCTTCTACCCACACACATATACTAGCTTGAGCTCCCTTTTACACATTCTCATACATTTAAAAAATTATTGCCCTAGTAAGTATTGGTTTAATCAGTGAATGGTATCACCAAAACTCTGAAAATATATCAAGTTTCTTAGAAATGTTAGAGATGGAGTCATTCCTATGTATTTCAGTTTCAAGATAGTATTATGATAAAGGATGTGAAGAAATATTAAACCCTGGGAACTATATTTAGATCATATAGTGTGATTCATAGATGGCTCAAATCTATAAATTCATAGGCCAAATGTTTTTCATTAAATTCTGTAAAATTCTTCTTTTTTATGCTATGGTCTTTATTTGTTTTTGTTTGTTTTTTAGGACAGGGGAAATTTCCTAAAATGCATAGGTCCAGGAAAAAGAGTAAATACATAAGGAGATGGTAAAAAATGTAAGAGAGGGTAGTTGTTTAGACAAGGACCTAACAAAGATAGAGGTTTTGGGATCCTAGACACAGAAAGTAAATATGCCTTGAAAAGGAAAAGGGATATGTCTTCCTTTGAAAACAGAAAAATTAGAAAATGAATAAAACTATGAAGATACTTTAGAAGATGCATAAAAATACAAAGTTTAGAAAAAAACAAAGGAAATTTCTGTGTTTCTTTTTGATAGTTATAAGTTTTATTTCTGGCTTAAGTATATAATTTACATATAAACTCAGTAATTAGAGAAGCCATCTTTGTAAATTCTGTAAAATTCTTATGTATTAACAGTTATTAACTTCTCAATTGGGCGAAAACAGTTAAGTAATGTTCAAAAGGAGACCATTTGTACTTTTAAAAGAGCATTGTTAGGAGAGAAAGACAGAGAGAGGATAGAATTTTGAGGAGATATTTAGAAAATCAATGATTTGTAAACTTAGAGAGCATTTTGGAAATATGGTGAACTGTGCTTTGATTCCCTCCTGCCTAAATTATGCTTGAGAATTTAGAGTAAAATGTTTCCCAAAGATTGGAGTTTCCAGTGGTTTAAATAATTTTGATAACAAAAAGGGCCTCCACAGGATTTTTAAACTTTTACACAAAGTTTTAAAGGGTTCCAACTTTAAACCTAAAGTAGTTAATAAAATGAACAGTAACTGGTGGAATGTTTAGTTTTCTGGTAGAGAGAATTCTGGAATATGCAAAACACGGGGCTATAAAACCTGGAGAAATAGCTCTCAGCTTCCAATGGGCTTTTGTGTCTGTCACTGAGTGAAATCAAGGGAAATGTGATCACAGTAGCGATAAGTAGAGAAGGACTAATTACTAATATTTTTTGTCATTTGATTAAAAATGTGAGTAAGCTCCTCTCTTGACCTATTCCACAGATTATCAATTAATAAGATTAAGTTGTATTTAGTATGATCAAGCATGCATGTGCACTTTTTTTAACTTGAAAGCTTGGTGAGCCATGAAAAAAGTTGTGTTTTATTCACACTTTCTTCGTTAAAATGGTACTGGTACATTCTACAAGCAGTTGACAATAGATACTATATTCAGAAATATTAGCCAATGATGGTAGAGCTTGCAGACATTGTAATAAAAGGCATAAGATTACAAAAGGGCTGAATTGCTTACTGCAGAGTGGTGTCAAAACAAAAATATTTCTCGAACTTTTACTGGAGTTATGTTTAAAATTTTTAACATGTTTTTAGAAGTTGTGATTAGGGAAATATTATTATTATATATTATTATATTTTTATTATATTATATTATTATTCTTATATTTTTATAAAGAAAATTTCTTTAAAAAGGAAAGATTCTTGGTCAAGATGGAGTTCTCAGACCTACTTTTAGCAACAGGGGCACACTTGGGAGACAGAGACTATATAAAGTCTTTTTTTTGATATAGAGAGTAAGTTTTCTCAACATCACCTACTAAATGATCTATTATTTTTCCCTTGATTTGTGGTACTGCCTTTGTCATTTATTAAATTTCTATATATCCATGTGTCTATCTCTGAGATCTCTGTTTCGTTCTATGGGTCTATGTGATTAGTTGCACCATTATCATAAATTTTTTAAGAAGTAAAAAAGTTATTGTGGCCCCTTCTTCATCTTCCTTAAGGCTAGCATAGCAATTTGTAGACCTTTATTCTAATGTATATGTTTTAGTACATTTAGTGACTTAAAAATTTCAACTGGAATTTTCGTTGAGATTACCTTGAATTTAAATATTAATTTGGGAATAATTGATGTATTTATGATATCATCCCATTTAAGAGCATGGAATATATCTCTATTCAGCTCATCTGTGTTCTCTATTAGAATTTTGTCATTTTATTCATGGAGGTCTTGGACTTTCCTGATTAAGTTAATTCCTAGATATTTTATTATTTTGAGGCAATTGTGAGTGGTACCTTGTTTTAAATTATTTTTTAAATGGTTATTGCTGGCATGGGAAAATGTTATTGATTTTGTATCTGGAAATCTTGCTGACTTGTTCTTAGTTTTAATGATTTGCTGATTCTACTGCTTCATCTATGTAAATGATTATATCATTTTCAAATAATAATGGTTTTAAGATGTTCCTTCTAATCTTTAAACATCTTATTAGTTTATAACATTGTCCAGGACCTGCAATACTATGTTAAACTGTGGTGATAGCTGGCTTCTGTGTCCTCTTATTGGTCTCACTGGAAATGTAGTCAATATTATTCCATTAAGTATAATGTTTTTTGTAGGTTTTTGAACATTTATCAAATATTCTAGTTTTCTAGGTTTTTAAAAATAATCAAAAATCAATGTTGAAACCACACTCAAAATATAGAAAATGTCCATCATCCTCAATTCCTTCTCCAGCTTCCAAAAAAGTTACCTTGCCCGTTTGCAGTCAATCCTGCCCTACTCCCCAGGCAACTCCTTCCCTGCTTTCTGTCATGGTAGGTTAGCAGATTTGTTTGCATTTTCCAGAATTATATATAAATGGAATCTTGCACTAGGTGGTCTTTGTGTCTGGCTTCTTTCTCTCAGCATAATGATTTTGAGATTCATCCATGTTGTTGTATGCATCAGTAGTTCATTTGTTTTTATTGCTGGATAGTGTTCCATAGTATAGATAAACCACAATTTCTCTATCCGTTCTCCTATTGATGGACAATTGAGTCATTTCCAGTTTTGGACTATTGTGACTAAAGCTTCTATTAATTTTAATGCGTAAAAAAAGAAAAAAATCAATGTTGAACCTTATCGAACACTTTTCTGCATCAATTGTTATTTAATCCAATAGTCTTTTATGTGGTGATTTACACGAATAGATTTTCTGATGTTGAATTGATCTTGTATTGATGAGATAAATCACACTTGCTTGTAATTTTACAGTACTTTATGCTATGATTTGGATATGGTTTGTTTGTCCTTGCCAAGTCACATGTTAAATTTGATCCCCAATGATGTTGGGGCCTGGTGCGAGATATTTGGATCACGAAGGCAGATCCCTCATGAGAAACCTGATGCCATTCTGGTGGGAGTGAGTGAGTTCTCACTCTTAGTTCCCTCAAGAACTGGTGTTGAAAAGAGCCTGGCACCTCCTTCCCTTTCTCTTGTTTCTGCTCTCTCACCATGTGATCTCTGCACTTGACAACTTCCCTTCCCCTTCTGCCATGAGTGGAAGCAGCTTGAGGCCCTCACCAGATGCAGATGCTTCTTGTACAGCCTGCAGAACCAGGAGCCACATAAACCTCTCTTCTTTATAAATTACCCAGTCTCAGGTATTCCTTTATAGCAACATGAACCAAGACACTTTATATTTCAGTTGGCTGCCCTAATATTAGCCCTACAGTCATGTGCACCTACTGTCATTGCTATAGTATAATGTTTATCTCAAGGAGATACAGTGTAGAGGCAAAAATAAAACATAAACCTCTCTTTTCTTAACCATTCTCCTCACTGCTGCCTCCAGCTAACTTTTGCACCAGCTACAGCCCCTGGTCCCTCCTCACATACATGCATTTGTGTCTTCACAGTGAGGTTTCAACGATATTTCGTTAGTTCTTTATAGTTTCTCCAGAGTCAATTTGGGGGAGGGAGCCAGTATAGGTAAGTAGATGGAAAAATCAAAACAAACATTGACTGTATTAAGTGGTAATTACAAAGGCTAATTTGTAGAATTAAAGAAAATATAAGACAAAACTAAAATACCAGACAATACCTTGTGAGGGAGGTGTCATCTGAGTTAATGTTCCATGACCCTTATGTTCTCATTAGGAGGTAAGATGTTGTTTAAGTTTAGACCGTAAGTATGCATGAAAAAATACCTAGGGTAACCACTAAAAGATTAAAGAGAGAGTATTCTAAAATAAGAGGGGAAAATGACCTGAGGAGGGAAAAATAATCAAAAAGGAAGAATGAGAGAAACACTTTTGCATTGGTAGAGTAAGGACTTCCGAAAATCCACTCCTTCATAAAGGCTATGAGAATACTAGCAAAAATTGTCAAAATTAACTTTCTCACAATTCTGGAAATTAATGAAAGGCTTGCAACAATCCAAGGAACATTTATTTAAAAGCAATGGTGGAATTTCAGTAAGAACAATGAGAATTATGAAGTTTTAATGTGCCTGACTTGTATTCTCTCCCCTGCTATGGGAGAGCCTTAAAGACCAAAAACCTAAGAACCACATGTATCTGTGCATATCTGCAACCTAACAACAACAGAAGGGGGCAGAATGGGTTTGGAGCTCCCCAAAGAGTCCTGTCTCAATAATTATCACTCTGACCTTTCTGACATTCCCTCGAACTGGTCTTTTATTGGGTCTGACTCATGACTTGCTCCATGAAGAAAGGCTTATATCCATAGGACATGTTCCATTTAAAAAGAATATCAGAGGGAATTGTTTAACATCACAGTTTCCTGAGGTGGCATTAACAGTTGGGGAAAACAAGTAGCAAGACCAAAAATTTAAAAATCTGGGGAATAAGATATCCACAGGGGTCTTTGAAAAGTTCTGACATATTTCTGGGGATCTACATGGCCATACACAATTGCAGGACAGGATGATACCCAAGAAAGACAACAGAGCCCATCAGCAAATGGAAGAGATTTATTGATTCAAGGCATTTAAGCTAATCTCTGTTCAATCATTTGCTGACCACTACGCTATCTGAGCAGAGACTCCAGTGGCTGCTCACAATAAAGAATACAGACTCTAAAGAATTAGTTCAGGGAAATGACTAAACAAAAAGCAATAATGGTGACAGCAACAAACCGTGGGTGAGGGGAGTCTGATTTCCAGAGTTCCCGCATTATATTATTGAAGATGTCCAGTTTTCAATAAGAAATTACAAGACACACAAATGTGAAAGTATGGTGCATACACAGGAAAAAAAATGTAGTCAATAGTCCTGAGGAAGCCCAGATGTTTGATACACTATGCAAAAATTATAAATATGTTTGAAACAAACTAAAGGAAACCATGTCTCAACAATTAAAGGAATTAGGAGAACGATGTTCACCAAATAGAGAATATTAATAAAGAAATAAAATCTATATGACATAACCAAATAAAAATTTTGCAGTCAAAAAGTGTATTATTATTGGGGGGACTCAAAAGCAGATTTGTGCTCATAGAAGAATCAGCAAACTTGAAGGTAGGACATTTGAGAGGATCTACTCTTAGGAACAAAAAGAAATGAAGAAAAAGGAACAGAGACCTGTGGGACACCATCAATCACACCAACTTACATATAATGGGAGTTCCAGTAAGAAAGGAAAGAGAGAGGGCCAGTAAGTATATTTGAATAAGTAATGGCTGAAAACTTTCCAAATTTGATTAAAACATTAATTTACACATCTAAGAAGCTCAAATTCTAAGTAAAATAAACTCAAGTAAATCTACACCAAGACAAATCATATTACAACTATTAAAAGACAAAGGGAAATTTGAAAGAGAAAAATGAATAAGGTGCAAGGGATCCTCAATAAGATTACTGATTTCTCATCAGAAAAAATTAGAGGCCATAAGGCAGTGGGATGACATTTGAAGTGCTGAAAGAAAAGACTCAAATGAGAATTCTGTAGCTAGGAATGTTCCCAACACAAAGAAATGATAAATGTTTGAGATGATGGATATGATAGTTACTCTGATCATTATACATTATATGTATCAAAACATTACTATGTACCCCATAAATATGTACAATTATTATTTGTCAATTTAAAATAAATGAATAAATGAAAGAATTCTGTAACTAGCAAAATTATTCTTCAAAAATGGAGGAAAAAAAGGAGAGAACTCATCACTAGCAGACACATCCTATAAGGTAATCCTTTAACCTGAAATGAAGGGACACTAGGCAGTAACTTGAATCTACATGAAGAAATAAAGAACATTATTAAAGGTAACTGTAGAGATAAATATGAAAGTAAGTATAAATGCATTTTGTTTGTAATTCTTTTCTTCTATTTGATTTGGAAGATATCAGCATAAAACAATAATTAGAAAACTGTGTTGATGGGTTTATAATGTATAAAGATGTAATTTGTATGACAATGCTAGACCAAAGGATGAGGGAGGGAACAGAGCTATATTGGAGCAAAGTTTTTGTATACTATTGAAATTAAGTTGGCATTAATCTGAACTAGATTTTTTAAGATAAGATGTTAATTGTAACTACCAAGACAACCACTAAGAAAATAACTAAAACAAAATAGAATAAAAGAAAAAAGGGAATTAAAATGATATACTAGGAAAAATCTATTTAAGAGAAAAGATGGTGGTAATGGTAGAACAGAGGAACTAAAAAGACATGAGACATATAGAAAATATATTTACATTTACCTTAGTAAATGCAAAACCACAATGAGACACCCCTTCACGTCCACTAGGATAGCTTTAATCAAAAAGACAGACAAAAACAAGAATTGGCACAGATGTGGAGAAATTGGAGCCTTTATACATTGCTGTTGGGAATGTAAAATGGTGGAGATCTTTTGGAAAATAAACCAACAGTTCTTCAAATGTTAAACATAGAATTACTATATGACCCAGGAATTCTACTTCTAGGTGTCTACCCAAGAGAAATAAAAACATACATCCTCACAAAATCTTGTACATGGATGTTTATACCAGCATTATTTGTAATAGCCAAAAAAGTAGAAACAACCCAGATGTCCATTAATTGGTGAATGAATAATCAAAATATATGATGTCCATACAATGGAATATTATTAGGCAATGAAAAGGAATGGTGAACTGATACATGCCAGAGCATGGATCAACCTCGAAAACATGCTAAGAAGCCAGTCACAAAAGACCAACATTATATGATTCAATTTATATGAAATGTCCAGAATAGGTAAATCTGTAGAGACAGAACATAGATTAGTGGTTGCCTAGGGTTGATAGGGTGGGGGCGGGGCATGGGGTGTGCTTGCTAAGGCATATGGGGTTTTTTGTGGTGATGAAAATATTCTAAAATTGATAGTGTTGAAGATTGCACAACTCTGTATCTATACTAAAAACCATTGAATTTTATACTTTAAAAGAGTAAATTCTATGATATGTGAATTATATCTCAATAAAACTTATTTAAAAAGATGACAATGGGTTGGGCCTAGTAGCTCACACCTGTAATCCCAGCACTTTGGGAGGCCAAGTCAGGAGGATCACTTGAGTCCAGGAGTTGGAGACCAGCCTGGGCAACATAGTGAGACCTTGTCTCTACAAAAAAAGAAAAAAATATTAGCCAGACGTGGGTGCCTGTAGTCCTAGTTATTCAGGAGGCTAAAGCAGGATGATTGCTTGAACCTAGGAGTTGGAGGCTGCAGTGAGCTGTGATCACACCACTGCACTCCAGCCTGGGTGACAGGTAAAATATGGACAAAAGACAAAAAACATGAAAACTTTAGGCAATAAATGTAAATGGAGCTAAATTTCCAGTTAAAGACAAAGACTGTCATGTTACTGAAAGTTCAGTAAGCCAACCAAAGAATGAGGACAAATGGTTTGAGGAAAAGGAAAGTGTTAGGTTTCTTCCAGGTGGGAACCCAAAAATTGTCACAAAGCCTGTGAAACAAAAGCCACAGGAGTCTGAAGAGTCCAAGGTTATAAATCTAACTTGGACCACAGACAGCTGCAGCCACGCTGGCATTCCTATACCCCCTGATAAGGATGAAGCTACCCCCTATCTCTGCAAGTGTTACTCCCTCTAGAAAAACCCTCTATAAAACTCAAGGCTTTCCCCTCCCTTGGAGTTGGACGCTTTTTTCGCCTCCATCCATCCGCATCCAGATGCTCAAAATAAACAGCATTTTGCTACACATGAGGCTTCGTGTGTCTCTCTTGGCTCCGGACCTAACAGAAAGAAAATTGTATTAATTTGCTGGCAAATGAGGAAGATGGTAGACCCTCATCTTAAAGAACCATTGTCCCCACTTTGAGCAGAAATGCAGGGTTTTTAAAGGGGGTTTCTAGCTTTAGGCTATTGCTATTTAACTATAGCATCTCTGGTAAGAATGATCTCCTGACCTCCTGGGGATAATTCTGTTGAGCCATCTCCTGTGGTTTAAGATACTAGAAAACAAAGAACACTCCTTTGTCCCTCTAATTACTGGCCTGGGACAGGAATGCAGGTTTTAATTCCCCAAGAAGGGTGAGGGGTTTTCAAGAGCCAACTTGTAAAACATTTTGCGCTTTTTCAGACCCTTACTTCTATTACAGCCAGACTAAATTAAAGATATAAGAGATAAAAATATCTGTTTAAAATAAGATAAATTGAAAATTCAAATGTAAAATCCTGGTGAAGTTAGCAGGTAAATTTTAACAATAGAGAGGTTATGTATTATACCATTATGGGGCAAGATAGACAATAAGTATGACGCATTCTTAGAAAAAGTTACCCTATAACAAAAATCTCAACTCTTCATTGAAGTTATTGATAATAAGTCCAAATTTGCATTAGCCTTAAAATACATAAAGCAAAATTTATAGAAACAAAATGAAAATTTAATAACTCTGCTATTGTAAGTATTTTAGCATATCTTTCTCAGTGTTTGATTCACCTTACTGATTCACAAAAATCAGTAAGGATAAGGAAGATTTTAATAGCAGAATTATCATGTCTGATTAAATACACTTTTATATAGAACACTGCATCAAGCAAGGGTTAGGCCACAAAATATGGGAGTTAAGGATACCTGCAATAGAGGGTTGAAGTGATAGACCATGGAATTTAAGTTTGGTAGGGAAGAAAAGCAAAGGCCAAGGAAGGTTCATATGAATGAAGTAGATGGGTCTGTGAGCTGGTGGTTGAAGAACTGATGTTTTGGAATTGGTAGACTGAGAATCCTAAAAATATTATCAAATGGTATAGTGGCCGAAAATATTTCAGAGGTAATTAGTCCTGAGTGATTACAAGATCCAAAGTATTGTCATGAAAGTAGATTGATAAAATAGGGTAGAAGTCATGGGAGACAAAGACATTAAGGTACTGAAAGTTCAGAATAATGAATGAGTCATTAACATAGATTTGAAATATCCTAGGATGTCAGGACTTGGAGTGGAAAAGAAGACTGAACCAATTGTGTGTTTAAAATTCATTGAATGGAGGAACATTAGCAGGAATTGGTAGACTCTACGACCAAAGAAGATGTGGTTAGAGCTGATGGCATTTCACATGCCAGTAGATGTGTAAAGTTCTAGAAGTAGCAACATGAAATTAAGAGGATACTGATCCCATCACTTGATCCAGAGCTAAATTAAATGTGGGAGAAACAGCAGCCTCCACTTAATGGTATGGCAAGAGATGTGTTATCCAGAGATAAATCTATTTAAATTAAGGTCAGAAGGAACTTAACCAGCAGTGAAGGAGCTTAAATGGTAGCACAGCTTGTAAAAAGGTAATGGATGTTTTAAAAGGCACAATGGAGAGGTAAGGGATTAAGAGATCAGTGGCAGATCCAGTCAAGGGAAAAGAAACAGTAGTTAGTGGAAGAAAAGACAGCTGAATGAATTTACATCTTGGGAGGTAATCAAGGATGACAGGGATATGTGGATTTAGCTACTCAAGAGTTACAGAAGAATTCCTTTAGTGGATGGCATCAAACAGGTGTATAGATCAATTACACTTCTAAGAGGATTTGAGACATGCTGGATTCAAGGGAAGGGGTTATTATCTGGCTTGAATTCAAGGGCTGTAGCTAAAAGTCCTAAAGATTCACAGAGTAGATATGAGGTGCACCTCACCTCCCTCATTTTCATTTCATTGAGTCTTTTGAAGAGTCCAGGCCAGATGTTCTGCAGAATGTCACATATTCTGGATCTATTTGAATGCTTCCTTGTGATTATTAGCTTCAGGTGAAACAAATCTAGCAAGACGATCACATGAGCAGTATGTATACTTCCTACAACATCGCATCACGAAGCACATTATGTTAAGCTATTCCACTATTGGTGATGTCAACCATGACCACTTGGTTAATATGGGGACCACTAGATCTGTCCATTGTGAAGTGGTTTCCCCTTTGGACCAATAAGCTATAGCATCGGGGTTAACAGGGACACTTGATATAGATCATGGTGATACATACTCAGCAGAGATATGAGAAACAGGCAATAAGGCATGACGAGTTATACATATAATCCACATAGGATATGAATTGATAGGAAGTATATGAAAAGTGCTTATAAGAACATACATGAGAGAATAATTATTTCTGCGTGCCAAGGGTGGGGATGGGGGTTGCAGTGGAAATGAAGGGAAAGCTGAGAAGCAAAGGAGATATTGAGAGTTGGATCTTTAAGTATCAGTTAGTAGTGTTTGAAGGTGGTGAAGGCATCCCAGATAGAGATCAAAAGCTTTAGGGGAAAAAAATCAGACCTGAAACTGCATGGTTTAGCTGGGAGAAAAACAAATCCTGGGTACTAGCATATAAGATGCATGGGAATGAATGACTGGAGATGAGGTTGGAAAGGTAGACTAAGTTAGGTTATGGAGAACGTTGAACTCTATGGTAAGAAATTTAGTCATAATTCTGTAAGTAATGAACACTAATGAGGAATGTAAGCAAAGGAGTATTTGGATTGGAGTTTTAGAGAGATGTGTGGATGGCAGTGTGGCAGACGTTAAGAGGGAAGATTGGCAAAGAGGAAATCTGAAAGACTAATGATGTTTTTGTGAGAAATGATGAGGGCACAGACTAGGTCAGTGGCAGTGAGGTAGGGAAGGAGGGGACTGATGTGAGAGATTTCTTTAGAGGTGAAATCAACAGAACTTGATGAGTGGCTACATGTGGGCATTGTAGGAAAAGTCAAGAATATTCTAGGCTTCCTGAGTTGAATCATATGATGATGATGTCATTACCAATATAAGGAAGTTAGTAGGAGAAGCAGATTTGGAATAGGGAAGATAAGTCCTACATATATTGAATTTGAGGTGCCTAAAGGGTACAATTTTGTGTTGTAGTTTCATTTGATTTTTTTCTCTTTTTTTAATGAAGTTTCTCCACCTCTCTCATTTTCTTTTATATCCCTACTTGAATCACAGAGAGTAAACTGGAGTGATATGAACAACAAACAAGTTCAAGTAGGCATGACAGAGAAAATAGTTTAACTTAGAGATAATCAGGAATCAATCAATCATTCCCTGGGCTACACATTGGCAGTCTGTCTTTGCAATATTTGAGTAAACTTGGAATTGCGAGATTCAATTAGATAAAATGTTTCTTTTTCCTTAGAAGACAAGAGTTTGTTACACTACTGCCAGCAAAAATAAATCAAGTGTTTTCTTTTTCTTGAATTTCTTTGTTCTTCTATCGAGCTGTTTTAATTTATTATATCCAATTCCACGGAACTCTCTAATTTCAATAGATTCTAAAAATAAATCCCCTCAAGGAGAAAAAAACAATGAACAAAGAGAGAAAATAAGCCAACAATATGACATAGAGCAGCATACACAGCCGGCTGTGCACTAATAAATAACATCCAAGAAGACTCTGGGTTCTTAAGAACATTTCCTTAATTATGGTCATGATCTGTGCTTTCCAAGAATAATATTGTATGTGAAGTATTTTAACAAGGGTAAAGAAGGCATTGTTAACAAGATCTGTGTTTTCATTATGGTTTTTCAGGTCATAACGTGTAAACAAAGCTGTCTATCTTATATATTCCTAGGAAAGTGGGATAAGAAATTTTAAGCTATGTAGTGTTGACCATTTTGAAAATATTTTAACAGAAGTGATAGATCTATGAAACTTTAAATACAACCTCAAGAGTTTTAGGATATTCAGAGGTTTCATAATATGGTATTTTTTTTCTTCACTAATCCAAAGCAAGTTCTTTATTTTGAAAATTCCATTGCCAATTTTCTCTTTGTTTAATTGAGTTTATATTGTGTAGTGGGCAGGATTTATAACTCAACCTTCCTGGATACTTTTGATTTTTTTGATGTTCTTTCCCTGTACTATCTCCTAGTTTCTTCTATTCTAAAGCTACTCTAATGTAATTTTGATTCTGTTACTTGGGGTGAGAAAACAAACTGAGATTGAAAGCTCTAATGGTAAAAAGAGAAACAACCATAATATTAATACATATTTATCTATACTTCCTATTTATCTTGTTTATAACTTGACTTTCTACTCTTGTATACTTCTTGTATTTGTGCCCAGAAACTTCACACTAACTTTATATCTTTCAATCTACTAGATCAACCCTGGGTCTGATTTAGGAATTAAAGAATAGAAACTAGGAAAAGAAGTATAAAATAGCATGAGGAAATTGAAGAAAAAGAAAAACATCTGGAGATGGACCCAATCAAATTTATGAAGCAGACAAAAACTTACCTTTGGCAGCTCTTGCTCAGCCTCTTCCCACCCCCATCATCCTACTTTTGCTCTTTCCTTCCCTTCAGATCTAATCTGATTTTCCTTTTTATAGATCCTTGCCTTTTGCTGTCCTGTCAGCTATTTCCTCTAATAGACATATTAGTGGGCACATCTAAAAGTATAATCCCTCCCACAGGTATTTGCATTTTAGTAAAATCTACCACAGTCCAGAATGCTTTCTAGGCCCAAAGAATGAATTCCTAATGATTTAATGGCATTTGCTTCATCATTTCTATAAGGGTGTTTGTTCTTTTTGCCCTTACTTCCATACTTTTATATCTGCTTCCCTCCCAAACCTCATTTTGCCAGCTACCCTAGTCTGACCAGGCTTTGTACATGGCCAATTCATAAAAGATATTAGTACTCTCACCAGGATTGTCAAAGCGAAATATGGTGGATATGTGTGTGTGTGTGGGGGGGGACAATACCTAAATGTGCACACACACACAAGCAGGGACACGTTTGCAATCTTTACTGAGAGCCATAATTCCAGTCGCAGAGGAATAGACTCTTCCATATAGTAGTAACATTCATCTGGTGTCAGGCAGGTGGGAGGGGGAGGAGGGGATGGATAAATTCACACATAATGGGTGCAGTGCACACCATCTGGGGGATGGCCACAGTTGAAGCTCTGATTCAGGTGGGGCAAAGGCAATGTATGTAACCTAAACATTTGTACCCCCATAATATGCTGAAATAATAAAAAAAAGACTCTTCCAATCAATCCAAACAGCAAACACCAACATAAGAACCTCTCCCACGGGGGACCTTGTTTGACCACTGCATTCGGGAAAAGAGGACTTTTATCTATTTTAGGAAACTCTCCTTCTATCTATGATCACCTGATTGCTAGCTTATTCTTGGATTTTTTTCCAGTGAAATATGATTATTAGATCTTTGATACTGGCTTGAAAATAAGCTTTTAAAAGTTATACAGAATCAGTTGGGCACGGTGGCTCACACCTGTAATCGTAGCTCTCTGGGAGGCCAAGGCAGGAGGATCATTTGAGCTCAGGAGTTCGAGACCAGCCTGAGCAAGAGCAAGACCCTGTCTCTACTAAAAATAGAAAGAAATTATCTGGACAACTAAAAAATATATAGAAAAAATTAGCCGGGCATGGTGGCGCATGCCTGTAGTCCCAGCTCCTTGGGAGGCTGAGGCAGGAGGATCGCTTGAGCCCAGGAGTTTGAGGTTGCCATGAGCTAGCATGGCACTCTAGCCCAGGCAACAGAGTGAGACTCTGTCTAAAAAAAAAAAAAAAGAAAAGTTATACAGAATCTAACTATTCAGCAAGTGTCTCTCTCTTTCTGTGTGTGTGTGTGTGTGTGTGTATTCCCTTTGAGCTGGCTTTCCCCCACTTTTGCAGGGGCACAGTATATATTGCAGGGACAGATACTTCTGCCATGTTGCTCTAGGGAACTATAGGAGGCAGCCAAGATGGTCTTAGGAAATACAGGAGGGGAGAGAGACTACATAGAGGCTTAATTCTTTTTAAGGCCCCTCTGATCTTAAAGATGGGCTTGGAAAAAAAAAGAGAGAGTGAGCAAAAGTGAGAGAGAGAGAGAAATACAAAACTTGTCAGGCCATAAGGAAATCATCTGCTTCAGTAGGAGTTTCTTCTATGATCTCTTTGGAAAAGAACAGTTCAAATGAATAAAAGTAAATAAAAGTACATATAGGGCTATAATATATTGGAAGATATACAAATACATTGATCTGTATCGTGAGACTTTTCTCCAAGAGCAGAAGTGTGCCTGTGTGCCCCCCAGCCTTTATATAAACTCCAGTGCCCTATACATACTGACATTTGTTTTCATTCTTATATTTCTTCTCCAAAAATCTATTGCAGACTGAAAACTGTCTACCAACCTCTGTTCTCTCCTTTTTGCTGGGCAGACAGCTATACTACATTTCCCAGCCTCCCTTGCAGTTACATTAAACCATCTGGCTAAGTTCTCCCCAGTGGAATGTAGCAGAAGTTACATGTGTCAATTCCAGGACTTGCCTTTAGAACCTCCACACATGCACTTCCAAGCTTCATTTGCCTCATTACTTTCATTTGAAATGGTGAAAACCAAATCAACATGGGAAACTACATGTTGAAAATAGAAAGGCTACCTAGTTACCTGAATACTCATCTGGGATTGCTATATGAACAAGAATTGACCCTATGTTGCATTTGAACCATTACATATTTGGCTTAATTTGTTACAGCAGTTTAGTCTACCCTGCTATGTTCCTTCAGAGCACTGTATTCCCCACAATATGCAGGACAATGCTCAGCATAGAATAAGTGCTCAGTAAATAATTATTGTATTAATGAGCCACCATACTACCCCGTTCATGAAAGATCTCCTAGAAAGTATAATTACTATGGAATTCTAAACTGCAAAATTTATTCATTCACATGTAAGTTCATTTTAAATAATTGATATTTAAGTATCAAACACCTATTGGTTACTATCTTTTACAAAAAATCCCTGATGAAGTAGATGATGTCACCTCCATTTAACACATGAAGAAACTGAGGTTCAGAGAGTGAAGGCATTTTCCCAAGGCCACACAGCTCCTAAATAGCTGAGCCAGGATTCAAATTCAACCCTGTCTGACTTCAGAGCTCTTTCCAATACATCATGTTTCCTTAAACATATGTTTCATTTAATACATTATGTTTGTTGTTTAGATTTGTAATCTTGAAAATATAATATTATTCAGAGGACAGTATAATCACTTGGAGCTCAGTAAATCCCTCAGTAAAGTTATCACACATGAGCTATGTAATCTTAGTTAACTAATAGAACTGTTTTATTAGTGTGGTCACCAATTGATGACATCTTATGTGCTTTCTAAGTGATCTTTAAAAATATAGAGTAAATATAATAAAAGCTCAGCTAGAAGACTTGGTGATAGAATTTGAGATAACATGGCAAAATTATTTCCTGGTGAAGGGTCAGAAAGCAATGGAAAACATTTTGTATTTTAGTCCTTTTTTGGGAAATCTTTTGAAATTCAGAAATTCATTTTCTGACCATAAAACAGACTGATTCAATCATGTCCAAAACTAGAGAAATGTACTCTAAGGATTGTTTTAGATGAGTGTCGGGGTTGTGAGTAGAAATATCAGAGTGTCTGGGCATTCTGTCTCCACTGCTCTGTCTCTTCTGCTCCTGGAGGCCCCAAGTGGCTCTGTCAAAGCCTCTGTTGCCCTGTGACCTGCGGATATTGAGAAATCTACAGGAAGGACATTGGAACACCCCAGAAGCCAGGAAATGCAATCAATGGCCTTTGAGGATGTGGCCATGAACTTCACCCAGGAGAAGTGGGCTTTGCTGGATTTTTCTCAGAAGAATCTCTACAGAGATATGATGAAGGAAACCTTCAGGAACCAGATTCCAAATCTTAATCTGAACAAGAAAATTCCTACTGGAGTAAAACCATGCAAATGCAGTGTATGTGTAAGTCTTCATGTGTCATTCGTCCATAAATAGGCACATCATATGTCATGTTGGACGCAAACAATATGAGTGTGAGGAATGTGGAGAGAAGCCATTTAAATGTAAGCAATGTGGGAAAGCCTTTATTTCTCTCATGAGTGTTTGAAGACACATGGTAACTCACATTGGAAATGGACCTTATAAATGTATGGTATGTGGCAAAGACTTTGATTTTCTCACTTCATTTTGAATACGATAGATAACTCACACAAGAGATAAACCCTATAAATGTAAACAATGTGGTAAAGCCTTCAGTTTTTGCAACACCTGTCAAATATGTGAAAGAACTCACACTGGAGACAAAAGTTATGAGTGTAAGCATTGCGGGAAAGCATACAGTTGTCCTAATTCCTTTTTATGACATAAAGGGCTCACAGTGGTGAAAAACCCTATGCAGGTAAGAAGTACAGCAAAGCATTTACTTTTTCCAGTTCCCTTTGAAAACATGAAAGAACTCATACTGGAGAGTGCTGGGAGTTCACGACTCTCCCAACAAATCAGGTCCCAGGCAGGAGCATTGCAAGAGATTGGAAATGAAGGAGACAGAGACAAAGTATAGATTAAAGTGATGGGGAAATCAGGAGTCTTCCAGAATTCCTGTGAGCCAGAAGGCCACAAATGAAGTCCCACATCAGTATTTATTCTTTCAGCAAACAATTATTATCACCAATTTACATGTATATATCATGAGTTTAAGTTTCAAGATCCCCCAAAGTAACAATAAACTAGCTAAGCATACACATGTTAAAGATAAAATCATGACTCAGCAGTAAAGCATATAATCTAAACGGGAACAAAGGGACCACGTACTTCTTTCTACTTTATCTAGTTCCTCTTTTACTGAGACACGAAGTCAGGAGAGAGATAGGAACATTGCTGCAGGCTTAGAATAGAAAACTGCTCTTATTTTCTGGGCTGACATCCTTTGATCATTCTCTCCACCTTTGGATCCCAAGCCCCAAGACCGGGTTCGTTTGCAGACATCCGGGCTGTGGCCCTCAGGCACAGAGGAGGGGGCCGTTTGCAGACATCCCTTATTAGTGGAATGTCCCCCTCAAGGTCGAGCAGCTTTTTCTCAGTGAACTGACACGTCCACAGGTTGCTCTTTGGCAAAGTCCTGTCCCACTCTGGGAGTTCTCATGTCTCGATACTAGCCCTCAACAGGTGAGAAACCCTTTTAATGTAAAAAAAAAAAATGGTAAAGCATTAAAAATTCCCAGTTGCTTTCAAAGACTTGAAAGTGTTCACATTAGAGGAAAATTCTGACTGTAAGAAATGTGATAAAGCCTTCAGTTTTTCCAGTTCTTTCTGAAAACATGAAAGGACTCACAGTGAAGACAATCCTTATGAACGTAAATATGTGGTTAGGCCCTCAGTTCTAGCTCCACCTGAAGACAGGAAAGAATTCATTTGTGAGAAAAACTTTATGAATGTACAGAATGTGGCAATGCCTTCATTTCTCTCATATTCATTTAAAGACACATAACAAAGTATACCAGATATGGGCCTTACAAATATAAGAATGCACACTGGACTGAAATCAATAGTAATTTGGAAAACACAGGAAAGCTTGCAATTTTAACAATTACTTTAAAAATCATGTGAAAACTGCCACTTGGAAGTAATCCTATAAACATAATTAATTTGGAAAGCCTGATACAAATTAATTATTGCATAACGCTCAAAAATGCACACAAATGAATGTCACTTCTACTTAAAAAGAACTCATATAGAGAAAAGAAATGAAAAATGGAAAGTACGAAAAGAAAACCAATGGGTCAGCTCCCCTGTTTGGTTTGAGAACTCATTCCCTGAGAATACGTAGGCTAACAGTTGCAGGAAAGCACCAGTCTAATGCTGCATTTCTATTTCTTTAAGAAAGTAACCAAATGCCTTTTTTTTTTTTTGAGTTCCAGGAAATGCACTACATCAGTTTAACGAAATCAGGACATGTGGTACCTTGGGAGAAAGAAGATTGGTATTAAAATCTCAGGTTTTGAAAAGATAGGAATCTCCGGAGCAGAAATAAAGGGAGTGGGGTTTATGTGAAGTGAGGCTAACCTACCCTATCTGATCAAAGCTAAGGTTCATGAGAGACCCAGGCGAGATATTTCCTTGTAATTCTCTGACATCACCTCTCATTTTTTTTGTTCTCTCTCTTCACCTCCCCACAAACCACTTAATGTTCTATCACTCCACAAACCAGCCCATGATTGCCTCCATTTTATTCTCACTTTCCTTTTACTATGATCATCCTTTCCCCGCTTTGCTTCTTGAATGTGTGCCCTTGTCTAACTAAATGTTCCTAAATGATACATATGTTCTTGTGTATAGGGATGGATATATCTATATAAATGATGGTGAAGTACAACTTGTAAGCATTGAATAAATGTTTTGAAATAAATCAATGAATGAAAGCAACATCCAATAATACATTGTAATTGAATGAATTATACTTGCTATTTCTGTTTTCAACTTAACTGTCATTACTGCCTTCACTAGTTTATAAAAATTGAACATACCAGAGTGTCAATCTAACATACTAGATATCCCTTATAGGAATTGTTCAATTCATTCATTTAGACATATTTATTTAGCATTTAATGTATGTCCAGCACTATTTTAGGTACTTGGGATTCAAGCAGTGAACAAAATAGACAAATATATCTACTGCATAGTACTTAGAGTCTAGAAGAAGGAGACAAACAAACAATAAATAGTGTATGTTGGGAGGAAACACATGCTTTGAAAAAATAGAAATAATAGGCATCTGTTAGAGTGGCTGTCATCAAAAAGACAAAAGATAACAAGTGTTTGAGAGAATGTAAACAGAAAAGGGAACACTTTCACACTGTTGGTGGGAATGTAAATTAGTACAGGCATTATGGAAAATAGGACAGAGGCTCCTTAAAAAATTTAAAATAGAACTACCATATAATCCAGCAATTGCACTACTGGATATACATCCAAAAACAGAAATCAGTATATCAAAAACATATCTTCACTCCCATGTTCATTGCAGCATTATTAACAATAGCCAAGATATGGAATCAACCTAAATGTTCATCAATGGATGAATGGATTAGCAGAATGTAGTATACATACATAATGGAATAGTATTCAGCCTTTAATAAAAACAAAATCTTGTCATTTGCAACAACATGGATGAACCTGGAAGATATTATGTTAAGTGAAATAAGCCAGACACAGAAAGACTTATGCTGCATGATCCCACTTATATGTGGAATCTAAAACTGTTCACAATAATGTGTGTGGGGAAATACAGATATATACTAGATACTTCTGTTCATAGTACACCACTAATAATACTTATTAGTAGTTACTCTACAAAAATGAGATTTTTGTAAATACTTCATTAATAAAGAGTTTAATTTTATTACTATAAAAAATAAAATAAAAATGTTGAAATCGTAGAAGGTTATCAGGGTTGGGCATGTTAAAGGAGACAAAATTTCAGTTAGGAGGAATAAGTTCAAGAGATCTATTGCACAGCATGGTGTCTATAGTTAGTAACAACATATAGGCATACCTCAGAGATATTGTGGGTTTAGTTCCAGATTACCACAATGAAGCAAATATTACAATAAAATGAGTCATAACAATTTTTTGGTTTTCCAGTGGATATTAAAGTTATGTTTACACTATACTGCAGTCTATTAAGTGTACAATAGCATTATGTATAAATATGCAATATTTTAATTTAAAAATAAATACTTAATTACTAAAAAAATGCTAACATCATCAGAGCCTTTAGGAAGTGATAATCTTTTTGCTGGTGGAGGGTCCTTCCTTGATGTTGATGGCTACTGATTGATCAGGATGGTGGTTGCTGAAGGTTGGGGTGGCTTCAACAATTTCTTAAAATAAGACAACAATGAAGTTTGCCACATTGATGGACTCTTCTTTTCTTCAAAGATTTTTCTGTAACATGCAATGTTATTTGATAACATTTTACCCACAGTAGAATTTCCTTCAAAATGGGAGTAAATCCTCTCAAAATATGCTGCTGCTTTATCAACTAAGTTTATGGAATATTCTAAATCATTTGTTTTCATTTCAACAATGTTCACAGCGTCTTCACCAGGAATAGATTCCATCTCAAGAAATCACTTTCTTTGTTCATACATAAGAAGCAGTTCCTCAGCCATTCAAGTTTGATCATGAGATTGCAGCAATTCAGTCACATCTTCAGGCTGCACTTCTAATTCTAGTTCTCTTGCTATTTCCACCACATCTGCAATTACTTTCCCCACTGAAATATTGAACCTCTTAAAGTCATCCATGATGACTTTGATCAACTTCTTACAAATGCCTGTTAATGTTGATATTTTGACCTCCTCCCATGAACTGTGAATGTTCTTAATGGCATCTAGAATGGTGAATCCTTTTCAGAGGCTTTCAAGTTACTTTGCCCAGATCCATCCAAGGAAACATTATCTTTGGCTGCTACAACCTTACAAAATGTATTTCTTAAATAATAAGACTTGCAAGTTGATATTACTCCTTGATCCATGGGATATAGAATGGAAGTTGTGTTAGTAGGCATGAAAACAACATTAATCTCCTTGTACATCTTTATCAGAGCTCTTGGGTGACCAAGAACATTGTCAATGATTTTTTGAAAGGAATCTTTTTATCTGAGGAGTAGTTCTCAACTGTGGTCTTAAAATATTCAGTAAACCATTCTGTGTACAGATGTGCTGTCATCCAGACTTTGTTGTTCCATTTATAGATCACAGGCAGAGTAGGTTTAGCATAATTCTTAAGGGCCCTAAGATTTTTGGAATGGTCAATGAGCATTGGCTTATTGGATTCCACTTAAGGGTCAGCAGCTGCATTAGCTCCTAACAAGAGAGTCAGCCTGTCCTTTGAAGCTTTGAAGCCAGACATTGACTTCTCTAGCTGTGAAAGTTCTAGATTAGTGCATCTTCTTCCAATGGATGACTCTTTTGTTTACATTGAAAATCTGTTGTTTTGTGTAGCCACCTTCATTAATTATCTTAGCTAGATCTTCTGGATAATTTGCTGCAGGTTCTACATCAGCACTTGCTGCTTTGCCTTGTGCTTTTATGTTATAGAGACAACTTCTTTCCTTAAACCTCATGAACGAACCTCTGCCAGCTTGCAACTTTTCTCCTGCAGCTTCGTCTCTCTCACTCTCTCAGGCTTCATTGAATTGAAGAGAGTTAGATACTCACTTTGGCCATAGGCTTTGGGCATGTTGTGAGTGGTTTGAGCTTCTATGCAGACCATGAAAACTTTCTCCATAACAGCAATGAGGCTGTTACACTTTCTTATCGTTTGTGTGTTCACTGGAGTAACATTTTTAATTTCCTTTAAGAACTTTTCCTTTGCATTCACAACCTGCCTAATTGTTTGGCACAAGAGACCTAGCTTTTGGCCTATCTTGGCGTTTGGCAAGTCTTCCTCATTAAGCTTAATTATTTCTAGATTTTGATTTAAAGTGGGAGACATACTGTTCCTTTTACTTGAGCACTTGGAGGCCATTGTAGGATTATTAATTGGCCTAATTTCAATATTGTTGTGTTTTACGGAATATGGAGGCCTGAGGGTGTAGGGACCGTCCCTGGGCAAAATTGGCTTAAGCCCAGAGTCAGCGAAACTGGGTGTGCTCTCCTTGGCGCCAGAGGTCAATAGGCCCGGGCCCAGCCTGGTGACCAAACAGAACTATTCCTCATGACAGATAACCAAGCGCCTGAGGTCTTGCAAACAAGCCAAGGCATCTCATTGTCCTGCATACGGTAATGAGATAAAGAAGTTAAGATGCAAGAAGTTAAGACGTAAACGTCTGCTTCCCTTAAGCAATTGTCTGGAAGGAATGAAAATGTATTTTCCTCAGGGCGCCCAAGGTAGTCACGTGCCAAGAAGTAGCTGCCGGACAGAGAAAAGTATAAGAATAAAGCGACTGGTGGAATCCCCACTTCAGTCTTGTATGTCTTATGTGTGTGTCTGTGTGTTTCTTTCTGTGTCCATCCCCCGTTCTGCAATCCGGGCCGCGACAGAGGGGAGGAAGAGAGACAGGGGAATGACCGGTTGGTGGAGTAGTCAGAACACACACAACATTGAGACCACTGATCACAGTGATCACCATAACAGATATAATAATAATGAAAAAAGTTTGAAATATTGCAAGACTTACCAAAAGATGGCACAGAGACATGAAGTGAGCACCAACTGTTGGAAAAATGGCATTAATAGACTTGTTTTGATGCAGGGTTGCCATAAACCATCAATTGGTAAAAACCACAATATCCTCAAAGTGCAATAAAGGGAAGAGCAATAAAATGAGGGACCTCTGTATTTTATTCTTGAAAATTGCTAAGAAAGTAGATTTTAAGTTTTTTCACCACAAACTGATGTATGTGAGGTGATATATGTTAATTAGCTCTATTTAGCCATTCTGCAATTATACATATTTCAAAACAGCATGATATACATAACAAATATATGTAACTTTTATTTTTCAATTAAGAAATTAAATTCACAAATAAAGAAATAGTAGGTGCGCTGTTGGAGGTGGAGGAGTTGACACAGGTTGCAATTCTGAATAGAATGACCACAACGTAGGTCTTATTGAAGGGACGTTTGAGAATTCAAAGGAGCCATTCAGGTCCTGAACCATAATGATCTTTAGGACCCCTCTAATCTCACTACAAAGGTGGTACCTATTCTGCCTATGTTTAGGATTGGTCCTAATTGTAAATCTTGTCAGCATTAAATCCAGAAAACACCATTCCCTTCTCTTGGTGAAAATCTGATTCAGCAATGGAAGACAGAAGCCTGAGAGAGGCATTAGTCTCATGTTATTGAGTAATATGTAAAAAGACAGCTTTTATATTGGCGAGAGCTTCATAAATTCCAAAAGTTCAAATTTCAAATATATAACGTATGACAATTAAGCCATAAAAATGCACCTTGGGTTGTACTATGTAACTCTCCAAAGAATATAACTTTATAAGCTGAAGCACTCTAGAAATGAGGACAAGTATCTATTTAATAGTGTTCAGCCAAAATATTTCTGTGGTGACATAAGAATAGGGAAGCCAAGAACCACAGCACCACTCCAGCTTTCTGGCTTCCTCTCAGGAGTTTAAACATTTGGTTCCTGAGAAATAGCACTTGAATAATTTCTTGGCCTCTGCAAAGCTAAAACTACATTGCCCTATTTTCTTTTGTGAGCTGGAGCCAGGACTTTTTATTTTTTTTGCTTGTATTTTTTTGCACTGTGGCAATGAAGCTATGTTTTTGATAATCTGAGCAATGTTGCCTAATATTATTCCAGTAGATAAAATCTTAGAAAAGTACCAGATTCTATAGACCCCATCAAAATTCTAAATACCAAGGTTAGAGTGCAAAAACATCTGAAGAGAAACTCAAATCCAGGCAGATCTCAACAGAGTCCTGAAGTGAGGCATTTACCTAGAGAAACAAAAGACCAGTTACAGGATAAAAGGGACACCCTCTGGGAGAAATGTTACATACCTTGGTAAAGTTGAAAAATCATAATTGGAACTATCATAAGTGAGAAACCATCTATAATTCGAGCTGAATATGACTTTGGAGATGATCTGTTGAAGAAACCAGTCCTGAGAAGAGGAACCGCGTACCTAAGGTAACAGCATTAGGACCAAAACTCAGGTCCCCTGACTATAGTCTAGAGCTCTTTATAACATACACCATTACATCTTGCTCTCTTTTGAGGGTTATTTTTCTGGTGAGGTAGCATGAGTATGTTAGGGCTAAGAATCTATTGGTCTGTAGAAGTATGACAGCCATATTTAAAAGTGAGAAATAATTCAGAAGAGTAATTTCCTCAAAGAAGAGGGAGACAAGCAGGGTACCATGGCAGAGGGAGACTCACACAGAATATATTTCTTATGACTTCAGAGTGACAACATTTTTCTGTTGGAACTCTTCTAGAATAAAAGGGGAGAAAGAGAAGGGATACTGATTTACCATGCATGGAAATGCAAACAAGTGGTTAGTATCATGGGAATTTGCCTCATATTAAATATCATAGATGATAGTTGAGAAATTAAATGTGATATATATTGACTGGCCACAATAAAACCCCACCAAAGATTATTTAAAAGAATGTTCACAACTATTGAGTTCTTTTCTAAAATGTCCATAGTAAGTAGCACCTATGTAGCTTGGAATTAGAGAGCCTATCTGTGTCATCAAGTATTTGGATAACATAACAAATGAGAATTGTCAAACAATGTGGCAGTTTAAAAGCCTCATGGTGATGTGAAAGACTAATGTCACCTGATACATTAAATGAAGGAAAAAGTGGATAACCCAAATTTACTCATCATTAACTACTATTTTTAGGAGGTAAAGAGGTTAACAGACAGTTATAATGCAGTCTACCAAATGGAGGGAAGCATTTTTCCACATGAGTCTATGGAAACCCAGGCTATGGATTTCAGAAAGAGGATGAAATCTGAATGGAGTTTTTAACATAAATAGGAAAATCTCATTGTCTTCTCCTTGTATTATTGAAAGTATTTTCTAACTATACTTCTTGCCAACATGCTTGCCCTCCTACATTTTGAGGGAGCTTCCTGTCCAAAGGCAATGATGCATAAGAAATTCATGGAATATTTGGTGAAAGACAAAGTATTTGGTATGATCTTAGTGAGGCATGAATGGATCCAAGTAAAGAAGATGAGCAGAGGCTAAATCACTAGGTGTCTTATAAGCCACGAATCCTGTCTTGTACAAATTGAAGAGCAGTTGAATGTGTCGTAAGTGGAAGACTAACCCAGTCCTATTTGCATTTTAATCTTGTGGCTGCTAAGTGGAAATTGGATTGGATTGGAGTGGGGTAAACATGATGGAAGGAAGCCTAGTTAAGAGTCATCATGGAGAAGGTAAGGAGATCTTCAACTAGGGCAATGGTGGTGGGAATATAGAGCAGCAGGTAGATTCAAGAGATATTTAGGAATTAATATTGATAAGACCGATATTGGATTGATTGTGGTGAGTGAGGGGAACACAGAGGATGAGGATTATTTTATCTGGCTCAAGCAACTAGATAGCAATGCCATTCACTGAAATAGAAGGAGGACCAGTAGTGAGTTGGGGAGGAAGATAATTAGCTCAGGTTTGGACATGTTGAGTTTGACTTGTCTGTGAGACCTTTGAGGGAACGTTTCTAGTAAGCAATCTGATATACTGGTCTGGAACTCAGTAGAGTAGCATGTACTCTTCCTTCTTTGCCTCTTCTGAATGCCCTTAATATCCACCCTCAACAACTTAGCCCTTGATTCCATACTAGCCTGACCCAGTCCTTTATTTTTCCTACTTTCCTTCTACTTCTTAGAAGCAGACATTATATGTCAATCTATACTTTTTACAGTGCCTAACTCACTTGTGGGCATGAGTGAGGACTTTGTAAAGGTTTCTGAATACTTAAACCTGGCCACCTCACCACTGAGGTCATTCAGGAAAAAAGCAACATTTTCATACTTACTAAAGGGTTCAAAGGATATTTAAGTCTTTGTAAATATGATGTCACAAATGTCACAAATCAGGTTTACATGTGTGACCAATTTTATTTGAAAGATTTGTAGGATATTCACCATTGCCCTGTTCCCTTAATGTAGGTTTTCAAAACTTTAGGAAGAAGTAGAAATAATACTTGCTTTTCTACACTGGCTTCCTTAAAATTTTTTATTCTATCTTCTGGGTTCCTGAGATTCTGCAACCCACTCAGGCATATAAGATCGATAAACCAGGGAAGGGATCTGGTCATTGTTATCTAATGTTTTGGAACTTACAATTATCTGTGGATGTTGTATCCTGAGATACTCCCTGCCTTATTTTCTCTAAAGGAGGAACTTCTTATGTATCAACAGTGGAATTTGAGGAATTTCTGTTAAGCTCTTACTGAAAATGGTTCCTTTACTTAAAAAAATTCAAGAGGCTTAAGCAGAGTTGCCAAGCGTGCCGATGAGGTCTTTGGTGGCTTAGCAATTCTTGTTTTCTCATCTACCTCCCATTTGATGTTTCATCATTATGTTTACCCTCTCTCTTTTGAGAATTATTATTTCCTTTATGCATACATCCGTGTATCCATACATTCATTCATTACACATCATTAAAAATTATCAGTCCTAATCTCTGTGCCTTGTAAAATGCTCAAGGTAAGAATTAGTCACATTATGCAAATGTGCAAAGATGAAAGATTAACACATGCCTGCTTCTTCCCAGTAGTCCTCTTGAGTACTTTATGTGAATGTCAATGGATTTTTTTAGAGAAAATAATTTCTGCCGTGGGAGCCACACACAAAGGAGTGATGCCAATGTTGAGATTTGTAAGCACAGTAGACAGAAAGGGGTAAATCCAGGCAAGTTAGTGGACAGGTAGACCTTCATTTCATTCACGTGGCTGCCCACTCTTCCAATCAAAATCTTTCATTATCGAATTCACAAATAGACTCACTACATTCCAGGCACATAGTAGGTGCTTTACATATATTAATTCATTTGATTCTCGCTACAACCATGTGAAGTAAGCCCTATTACTATCTCCATTTAAAGGATAAGGAAACTGAGGCATGGAGAACTTTAGCACATTCTCCAGCGTCACACAGCCAGTGGATCATGGAGCTGACATTCAAACCCAGGCAGCCTGTCTCCAGATTTAATGTTCTTAGCCACTATACTATGGTATGAAACTGGTTTGATTAACTTAGTATGCAAATGGGTATTTCTGTCATAGCTACTCCATGTCTTCTTCTAAATATGGGCCACGTATGTGTGCTAGAGGCAGCTCAGAACCAAGGAAAATGGTATACGGCTTTGCTCTCAACATTTAAATGTAGCGCATAAGGATTAATGGGAAAGCTACCAAAAAGATCGACTGAAACTAGCGCTAGCAGGAAATGAGTGCAGGAATTGGATGATGCAGGAAAGAAGAAGGATTTTTTTTTTATGAAGTTATCTTTTGAGTCCTCAGATGATAAAACTTTAAACAATTTTCTCTTAAGGGAAATCTTTTAATTTAATTTAATTTTTATTTTTCCCATTATTATTTGTTTTTAGAGATGGAGTCTCACTATGTTGCCCAGGCTGGCCTTGAACTGGGCTCAAGAGATCCTCCCACCTCAGCCTTCAGAGTAGCTGAGACTACAGGGCCACACTGCTGCTCTTGGCTTCTTCGGGGTAATCTTCAGTTACCGCCCTCTAGTAGTCACATTAGCACAAAATTTTTAAACTGATCTTCAAACTTGAATTGAAAGTAAAGGGGATGAGATATCTAAAAGTTGGAAAGTTTCATATTTAAATGTGATAATGTCGCTAGCTAGGCAAGGAAAAGTTTAGAAAAATATAAGAGCTTTTCTAAGAGAATGAGTCTTACAAAGTGAATAAAAGACTATGTGGCTTTTAAAAGCTTAGTGATTGCTAAGGTAGTGTTAACATTGCTGAAACTTTGACTATTTAAACCTTAGAATAGGTTAAAAGAGAGAGTACAGAATTTGTTCTGACAGGTTACCATGCAAGATAATGTACTTTTGTAATTGAGAATAAAGGACTAAAAAAGTAGAACCAATGAACGCCATTTAGTTTATCTAGTGATATTTCGTAATTGATCCCATCAATAAATGTTAATCTTTCTTTAATGGTGTGGTAATTTTCTAGAGTTCCTCATTTTCTGGTTATAGAAATACCCATTCCTAAGCCTGCTACACATTTCAAACATGATCACTAAAGCAATCTCATTCAGTCCTAGGGCTTTAAGTACCATTTATATATTATTAACTCTCAAATTTTTATCTCTAGTTCTGAATTGTCCCAAGACTATGTATCCACTACCTACTCTGTATCTCTGCTTGGAAGTTTAATAAGCAGTTCAAACTTTTCATGTCCAAAACAGAATTCCTTAATCTCTTACTAATCCTGCTCCTTCCCTAGTGTGCTTCATTTCAATAAATGGCATCCCCATTTACTTTGTTGCTTAGACTAGAATCCTTAGCATCATTTTTTATTACCCTCCCTCTCACATCACCCACATCTAATCCTTTAGAAAATCACACCAGCCCTAAGTTAAAAATATATTCTGAATATGACACTTTTTACCATCATAGTGCAAGCCACCATCATCTCTTGATTAGACAATTGCAGGAGCTTCTTAAGTCACTCTTTGCTTCCATTTTGCATCCATCCAGTTTATTGTCTGCTCAGCAGCCAGAGTGATCTTTAAAACATGGCTAATATCCACTCATCTCTCTGATCAAAACCTTCCAAGGGCTCCCCATCTCATGCAAAGTAAAAGCCAAAGTCTTTAAAATGGCCTACAAGGCACCACACAAACTGTCCCCTCTGCTCTCTGAACTTTCTTCCTTCTCCTTTCCTCCTTGTTTACTCTGCCCTGACAACACAGGTCTCTTTGCCACAACCCACCAGTTACAGTCTCTCTCTTCAGGACCATTGCACTTGCTAGTCCATCTGTCTGAAACACTTTCTACTCAGTTATCTTCATGCATCCTTCATCAGAGGCCATCCTTGATCATCCTTTCCATAATAACATAACCTCTTTCCCTCATTCCACTAGTCACTATCTAGCTGCTTACCTGGATTTTTAAAAATGGTGTTACCATTACCTAACATGTTTTTGCTTATTTATTTATTTATGATCTGTCACCATTACTGGAATGTAAGCTCAACGAGTACAGGAATTTATCTGTTTGTTCACTGCTATATCCCATTTACCTAGCACAGAACTCAATAACTATTCATTGAATAAATGAATGACTGACTGAATGAATGAAACACTAAGTGGCAGTAACCTAGGGAGATAGCAGGTCTCAGTCTGAGGAAAGAATTAAAATATTTCTTCAAAGATATACTGCCAATCTAAAATAGTTTACAAGATCACCCCAATATTCTTGTAAAAGATCCAGCTGGTCCCTTTTCTGGCAATACAGCCACTTTAAAGTCAACGCTAATGTGCAGGGAATATGATCCATAAAATCTGTTGTTTTCTTCTAAATTAAGTGAAAGTTTCATAGATGAGAGATGGTTTCGAAATTCTGTTTAGTAACCCATTTAAGCATTTTAAAATCCAATGCCACTAATAAAATGACAACTTGAACAAATTAATACTTATTCATTTAAAAACCCACCCACATGCCACTAATAAAGTGATGAGAAAATTAATATTTTTGATCTTTATTTTTCTTGAAATTATGATGTGTCCTGGCTGTTAGGAATTTTCTGCCAGTTGCCCAGTCTCCAGCCGGGACTTCACTTTCTAATTTTATTAAGGCTCAATCCAAGGACACACATGTGTACTCTCTGGTTTCCTGTTAATCGTTCATTAACAACTTCGTTATGTGTTTGTTCCTGTCTCAGCATTATCAAGGACAAACCAGGAAGGATCATGATGTTATGGTAAAGTTCTATATGATCGTTTCTCTCCTTTAATTGAAGAACTGCTTATTTTATGATACATTTTAGACACTAAAGAGTACAAATGAAAAAGAGTTGTTTTGTAATTTCTATTCTTGGGAAAAAATGAAGTAGAGAAGAACTGTTTGAATGCATTTATGGAGAAAGGAGTCTTACCATATTCTATTAATTATTTTCAAATGATTCAAATAAATTAAAGAGTATTTAATATTAAACGGCAAGGTGATCTAGTGGAAACTGATTCTTATATAGGCTCTGTCACTAGCTAACTGAATGACTTTGATTAGATCTCTCCTTTCAGGGCCTTGGTTTCCTTGTCTGTTAAAAAGGGAGTTAGACTAGAGTTTTTAGATTTTTTTTTAGTCATATCAGTTTAAGATTCTATGAATATGATACTTCCTAACTTTTGAGAGTAGGAATATTAGTTATCATGATATGACTGATTACTAAATATTTTGTTATCTTGACAATTGCTGAATCTAGATAATGGATATGTGTGATTTCACCATACTAATTCTACTTCTATGTATGTTGGAATAATCTCACAATAGCAAATTTAGAAATATAATTGATGAATAAATTGTTTGATAATTTACTATATCTAAACTGATCTTGTACAGTCTATTTTATGTCTATAATGTTTTATTCCATTATCCTCTAACACATTTTTACAAAATAACAGTCCCTCTTATGATTACTCCAGAGCATTTTTTTTCAGTTTTTAGGTAACTGTGCCAAGGTTCAGACTAAATTAAAAATTTTTCCTGGCCGGGCGCGGTGGCTCACGCCTGTAATCCTAGCTCTCTGGGAGGCCGAGACGGGCGGATTGTTTGAGCTCAGGAGTTCGAGACCAGCCTGAGCAAGAGCGAGACCCCGTCTCTACTAAAAATAGAAAGAAATTAATCGGACAACTAAAAATATATAGAAAAAACTAGCCGGGCATGGTGGCGCATGCCTGTAGTCCCAGCTACTCGGGAGGCTGAGGCAGGAGGATCGCTTGAGCCCAGGAGTTTGAGGTTGCTGTGAGCTAGGATGACGCCACGGCACTCTAGCCAGGGCAACACAGTGAGACTCTGTCTCAAAAAAAAAAAAAAAAAAAAAAAAATTTTTCCTGTGTACAGATTTTCAAGGTGAAACTATTCATTAGTCAGGAAACTAGCAAAGGTTTTTAATAAGCATGATATAATTTGTATTGACTTGGCAACTCACAACATGTAATTTAGGTTGGCTTAATTATCTGCAGCTAATTCTTAAACCCAGGATGATTTTTCCCCTTGCCATTCTACACATTGCCAGGCGACGTGTTTCTGGAAGATAATGTGGCAGACTATATTGTAGCTAAAAAAGTATCTTTTGATGTCAAGCAATCCTAAATTCAAGTACCCATTTGTTAGTCCATTAACAAGTTCATTATGTGAACCTTGTTATTTCGTAGATGTGAAATCTTGAGAAAGTTATTTAACTTTTCTGAGCCTCAGTTTCCTCTTCTGTAAAATGGGAATGTCAATAGTAGTTTCTGCATCATGGAGTTGTGAGGACTAAAGAATATGGGTAATCATTGAACATACTGCCTGACATGCAGTTTAAACCAATGATATCAGCCTATACTCTCATTATTATCGTTATAAGTTAGTTATTTGCATTATTAGAATGAAAGTTACAGGTGGAAGAATTTGAAAAAGCAAGGGAGGAAATATGGTAGCATTCGAGATTTATTGAACATCTACTATATTCTAGGAACTGGATTTATAGAGACAAGTAAGGCACAGTTTTTGCCCCCAAGGAAATCACATACTAAGGTGAGAGACATGTGAAAGATTAGTCAGGGCTGAACTTAAAGGAGTGACAGAGTAGATAATTGTTGCTATGCTAGGACTTAAGGCGGAGTAAAAACGAAACAGAACAAAATACAAAAATCTCTGGCATGTCACTAAGTTTGAAACACTATTAGCATATTTTTCCTTTGGATTTTGTGCATTCTTTGATTTTTGGATTCCATGTGCAAATATCCTTGGGAGGAATAATACTTCAAGTAATATCGATTAGCACTTTAATGAAGGTTTGTTTCTGTATTACTTAGGGTTCAGGGTAAGCTGCTATAATCAAGAGATCTCAAAATATGATGGCTCAAGCAGAAGACCAAAAGGTGGGCAGGCAGGAGCACTGCTGCAGGAGGTCACCCAAGGCCCAGCCTCCTTCCGACTTGTTGCTTTACCGTCTCCTACTATGTTGACCTTCCCTATATGGTCAAATATGGCTCCCACTATCACATGTGGGCTACATCCTGCTGGTTGGGTGGGAAGATGGAAAGAAGAGGACAACGATTTTCTTGTCAAAACATGATCCAAAGTTTGTACACATCACTTCTTGCATATCATTGTCTAAATTTCAATCATATTTTCATACCAAGCTATAAGGAATCTGGAAAATGGAGTCTCTAGCTGGGAGGCCGTATGCCCAGCTAAAACTCATGAGTTTTCCCACTACTAAAAGGAAAAATAAGAGAATGGATACTGGGAAACAATTAGGCTCTGCCACAGTTTCTCTGACAACTTTATCTTGATTAGCTTCCTAAAAGACCAAGGCCTTTACAAAAAAGTGGGCTATATGAATGAAAAAGAAACTGTTATAAAGAAGGTTGACTTGTCTGGGATGTTTTCTTACAGTGGCCAATTCTCTAAATCTCCATTTCTCTGACACCAACCGAGTGTCCAACAATCCAATTCAATTATGACACTAACTATCCGTAATTAGTGCAGACCCTGGCAGGTTAAGGGCTCAGTTCCACAAGATTGCCCCCACTTCAGAAGCCAGTAACAAGTCCCATTACTTCTGACCAACCAACTATGATTGTCAAGTCTCCATGACTCCCCATCAGATTTAATAATTCACTAGAATGACTCACAGAACTCAAAAAATATCTTATTTACTATTATCAGTTTATTATAAAGAATAAAAGCCAGGAAGAGCCAAATGGAAGAGCTTCATAGGGCCAGGTATGAGGTGGGGAGTCGCGGAGCTTCCATGCACTCTCCAGGTGTGCCACCCTCCCAGCACCAAGTGTGTTTGCCAATCCAGAAGTTCTCTGAACCCTTTGTTTAGAGTTTTTTTATGGAGGTTTACATTATATAGGCATGATCGACAGAATCACTGGCCATTGGTGATTGACTCAATCTCCAACCCCTCTCACATCCCTGGAGGTCAGGGAAGGGGCTAAAAGTCTCAACCCTCTCTGGCCACCAGCCCCCATCCTGTAAAAGTCACCTCATTAGCATAAACCCTGGTGTGGTTGAAAGGGACTCATTATGAATAACAGAAGACATTGCTATTACTCAGAAAATTCCACAGGTTTTAGGGACTCTGTGATGGGAATCCGGGACGAAGACCAGATATATTTTTTATTATCCTACAACTTGATATTATCAGGACCAGGGGTGGCTCCCAAACCATCTCTGCTTGAGGATGCTAATCCTTTTCACAATGTAGGTATGATTAGTTGTTTCACCCTCTGAGCTCCCTTTGCTGCCAATGATTCCCTCTATCATACTGTACTGTTGTTCTTACATGGTACTGTAAATATTTAGTAGTTTCTAGCTTCCATTCCTCTAACTAGCATGTGAACGACATGAGATAGTACCTAATTCGCCTTTGTACCCTGCTATCTGGCACAGTGGTTGGCACATCATTGCTCTGTAACTGTTGCATGAGTGTGAGAGGATGCAAAACAGAGCACTGCTGACCTCTGTGGTCTGTATTCATGCCTGTTTGATGCTAATTCTTACTTCCAACAAGTATCTGGGGAATGGACCCTGGTGTTGCTAACTATATTTTCCAGCTCATGAAGGTTTCCTGATAATCTCAGTTCTGGTTTCCTGCTGTTGAATCTGTGGTAGTATGGAGGGGAATTCAGAGTTTATAAATTAATTTCAGCAAAATAAAAACCGGATGTGGGAGAAAGTAGGCAGTCTTGATGCCCTCTGTTTCACAGAGTGTGTTCTTTACAGCACACCGATATTCCGTACAATGTGCCGACTTTACTGCATAACCTTTCGAGTCAGTTTTCTGACTGTGTTTTGATTTTAAAAAATGCCCTTAGAAACTTAGAAGTTTGACATTTGCATAAATGTTTAAAAATTGTTATAAATTCAGAGAATTTTGTTAAAAACCATGTGTGTACATGTTATATATGCATATACACCAAATAGTCAAATGTTGCTTACTTTTGTTTTTGCCTGTTTAATGCCCTTTGACCATACAAAGGACATTAACTACTTTGAGACATTAAATACTGACTTTGCTGATGTGTCATTTGAACAGCAGTTCAGGAATACTTGCTTCCTGTTTTGATGATCAACAGGATACTTGGGAGTTGTAAAGCCTGTGGAATGAAAAATGATATCATGATCTCTGCCAGCCTATCATTTTAGCTACTGAGATGTCAGAAAAAAATCCAAACAGTGGAGTGACACTGCAGGAAGTCTAGGTCTCAAATCTAGGTGACCTAGATTTTATTTCTCCAGAATTTTTGACTTGTGGAAAGTAACTTAACCTATTACATCTTGACTTATAGCTATTTGTAAAACTAAAATAGTATCCACTTGGCTATCTGAGACGGGTAATGAAGAAAATAAAGTAATATATATGTTCTTGCTACCAAGGCTATGGAAAGTCCTTGTCTACCTCAGGCCCATCTTAGCTGCACTCCTGTCAGCCTAGAAAGTCCCAGCTCTGACATGGCCCTGGCCCAATGAGAACCATTCTCTGTTAGTGAGTTGGAGTCTGGAAATAGCCCTGTATGTGCTATACCTTTGGAATTGATTTGGGCCCCTGGGAACCTTTGTAAGCATCAGGCTTTAGCTTTTACCTCTTTCTGCTGTTGGCTGTTTGATTGACTGTAATCTGGGGGCTCACTTCTTCCTCTGTCTCTGTTGAAATTGGGGCCCAGGCCTAAATCTTTTTCCCTAGTTTCTGCTGGCTCCTTTCCAGGGACTGCTGACTGCTTGCTGAATCATTTCTATTATCTTGCCCAGTTCTTCAAAAATAATGACTTGATTCCAACTATCCTGAAAAGTTTCCCCACTCTGAGGCCTCGATATACCTCCTCACTCCATGCCCCTTGGATGACACTGACTCTAATCTGCATCAAATTTGGGTTTACACCCTCTCTCGATTCTGGTGTAGACCAGCTTCCAGCTAGGGAGGGCCTGCCCCAAATAGTCTTACCAGCCTCTTTTCTCTGCGCCGTTCAGGTTTACTCCCGAATCTTCTTTTCTTAGGATTTGGAATATGCCTTGTATCTAGAGCAGAGGTTGATGATTGCTAAGGTACAAGTATACAAATATTATCGACAACTTCCAAAGCTAAGAATATATTTATTTTTATTGATGCCACTAGAAAGCATTCAAATAGGACTTTTAGTAGATTCAAATGAATTGTCTTTTTATTATATTTCTCTTCGCACCAAGAAGGAAAGCTTATGCTTTCGCTAATTAAGCTATCAAATGAAAGTGAAAAGGAATATCTAATGGACCTTAACAACTGAGGCATGATGAATTATTGTTTCCAACTGTATTTTATTAACTAAATTTAACTTATGGTATGCATATCTACAAACAAATGCACTGTATACTTCAAAGATATTATTATGCTTCTATTTCTTTGAACTGTGCCTCTCCAATATCATACTATGTAATAAGAATATCGTAAAGCTGGGTCAGTGACATTGAAAGACAAGTTATAATGAAATATTTGCAAGTGCCAGAAGATTTCGGTGAAATAGGAAGCTTGAAGAAAACTTCCTGGAGATTAAAAAAAAAATTGAAGAAGACAAATGAGTTAATTGGAATTGCAATCTCAGCAAAAGGAAAGGAGATTTTGAATCTAGATCTTCTTTTTGTTATCATCATGTCAGCAACTTTTGATTATAAAATGCTTCATGTAGCCCTGATAAATAATTTCTGACAAAAATGATTACAAGACAGCCAAACCAGCTGACGCGTGAAAAGCAAATGCCAAACTCCCTAAACCATTCTCAATTTCTTCCCACCTTCCTACCTTCAATTTAGAGAGAAACATTAACTAAGGAAAGACATCTAGGGGTAAAAAACATTTTGGAGTAAAACATAAAGTTATTAATAGAAAGAAAATTGTATACATACTCTGCTCTTTATTTGGACTTCTTGCCTTTTGTTTATTCACATACTTAATGTAATATATATCTTTAGAATCTGAGGGAAATTATCAAGTCTGAACCTGTGAGGAAGTAAGATACTTTTTATCCATTGGAATATTATTAGGCGGTATTGAGAGGCTGGATCTAACCTCAATCCATTCTCATTTGGGAAGAAATCACTGACAACATCTCATCTACTCTAGAAAAGCATAAAAAGTATTCTGGCTTCTTATGGTTCCTGGACATGGAGATTAAATCAGGGGCAGACAAAAACTCTTTGGAGACTTGAAGGATAAAGAAAACTTTAGGCCGGGCGCGGTGGCTCACACCTGCAATCCTAGCACTCTGGGAGGCCGACGCAGGAGGATCATTTGAGCTCAGGAGTTCGAGACCAGCCTGAGCAAGAGCGAGACTCCGTCTCTACTATAAATAGAAAGAAATTAGCTGGACAACTAAAAATATATATAGAAAAAATTAGCTGGGCATGATGGCGCATGCCTGTAGTCCCAGCTACTCGGGAGGTTGAGGCAGGAGGATTGCTTGAGCCCAGGAATTTGAGGTTGCTGTGAGCTAGGCTGACACCATGGCACTCTAGCCTGGGCAACAGAGTAAGACTCTGTCTCACAAAAAAAAAAAAAAGAAGAAGAAAAGAAAACTTCAGTGGCGGCCTGAGTTTCTTAATTTTATCTGGGCTGAAATAAAATCTCTCTTGGTTGTGTAAAGAATGATTTGACAAACTTTCAATGGAAAAAAAAGATGCATACATATCACTTATTGAATTTTAATTATAACACCAAGGATTGTATCATAGAAATCAGGGGAAATTTGGACATCATCTAATTCTATTAGCTCATTTTAAATATGAGAGACTGACAATTTCTTAGGGAAAGTGCAGAGGCGATTTTGTTTGGGAGTAGAATATTAGACTAGACCTGTGGTCCCCAAACCCCCTGGGCCACGGACCAGTACCAGTCCCTGGCCTGTTAGGAACCGGGCCCCACAGCAGGAGGTGAGCAGCAGGTGGCCGAGCGAAGCTTCATCTATATTTACAGCTGCTCTCAATCTCCATCCCCCCCCCACCCCGGGGAAAAATGATCTTCCATGAAATTGGTCCCTGGTGCCAAAAAGTTTGGGGACCACTGGACTAGATGACTTCTGAGATCTCATTCAATACACTTTTTGAAATTGAGGCCCAAAGAGGTTAAGGAAATTGCCTGAGGTCACAGAGCTGACTGTGGGAGGAAGAGCCTAGAGTAGAATCCAGGTTTCCAGATTCCTTATCTATTTTATGACTCTTTTAATAAATAAAGGTATTTGGAACTCAAAACAGTGATGCCTTTGGGTAATACACTCTGAGGAAACAAACCTGGCAATCACATATTTATCTTTGGATTATCTTTTAATTCTCAATGTGGTGAGTCACATAGTAAAATAACATTGGAATACTAAGATGGCATATGAGGAAATAATGAAAAGGGAAAAAAAATTACTCAGATGAACCTAATTTCCTCTGAATCTTTTGTCAAATGTGACCTCGAATGCTGACCTGCTTTGAATGCAATTTTCTCAGGACAGTTGGTACTTTTTGTGGATAAAGCAGAGCTCCTCCTACATAAAAGAGAGGCTTTAGCTCTAAGGTCATTTAAAATCCAGTATGCTAAGAAGCTGTTCATTGAGGCAGACTTCAGTGGTATTATAGAAGAATTTGATTCCAACTGGATGCATTATTCACATAGAGTAAGTTTGGAACTTTAATTTGGAGGAGGAAGTTTGAGAACGAGAGGCAACTTGCTTTGAATAATTGTTTCACTTTCTCCACCTTTTCTTAATGGGCTCATGAATCTTTTTTATGGCAAAAATTGTTTGATTTGATATAAAAGTAATTCAGGGAAATACTGCATTTTTTTGCATGAAGCTAATGGGTGCTGGATCATCAGTATGGATAGCAATATTGCTTTAATTTTTATTGTTGTTTTCTTATTAGCCTTTATTTTCTGTAAAAATTACACCTCTTTTAAGCAAACCTGTTCCTTTGGGGATAGTAAGGAGAGTTGCATTTTAGAGTTAAGATATTCTCTGAGATTATTTTCGATATGATTTTTTTCTGTAAATGAGAATCCTCCACTTTGCAGCAACTTTTCTCTCTTAAGCTCAGAAATAACAACAGTGTTCCTCTAAAATGAATGATTTCATTTAACTCTAGATGATGTTCTGATTTAATTTATTGAACATGCATTTCTTCTCTACCTCTGTTTCATTTGTTCATATATTATGGTTACATATAGGGGCATTCAAACTAAAATTCCAATTGTCACTGCTTTTCCTCTGAAATGCACTAGCATCTTATACCTCTAATGCTTGTTTTCCTCTGAAAGAATACACAGTTAACACTTAGCTGCACCTTTACAAACTGCACTCACTTTGCATGCTTCTGGATTAGTTTTCTTCTTTTAATATGGAAGAAGGTACATAAAAGCAGAACATGACCACCAAGGACTTACCAGCTATTTATTTTTATTTTTAGTTTTTAGAGATGGGGTCTCGCTATGTTGCCCAGGCTGGACTCAAACTCCTGGGCTCAAGCAATCCTCCTGCCTTAGCACCCTGAGTACATGAAACTACAGGCCTATGCCACTGTGCCTGGCTTTTCCAGCCATTTTTGATTGAAATTTTATTAAATTATGGAATGTTTTAGAGAGTTCGAGGCTCAAGTAAATTGCATAGATCTGTTGTTATAATTGTTATGATTATTTTAAGTGGCGAGAGTACTAAATTAAGGAACGAGAGATCTGGTTTCCAGTTCTAAATCGCTCCTGTATAGCTGTGCAACCTTGGGATGGACGTCCCATTCCTCCCTACTTAGTTTCTTCATCTCTGAAATGACCAGATGTCCTGACTGCTAATGTTATGAAAGGCAATAAAGGCAACAATGTTGGAAATAATTATTTAAATGCTATGATAAAACAAAGGAGTGGCAGAATACCTATTGGATTGTTTTTATTTTTTCAATGCTAAGATTTTATCCATAAATGAAAAGCTGCTTTCAGGGCATTTTTTAAAAATCAGAGAAATATATCACCCGTATTTTGCTACAAGTTGGAGAAGTCAGTGTAGGGGGTTTGTTTTTTCCTTTTGAAATATTTTTCAGTATTGTCAAGGAATTGATAGGAGGTGGCTGCTAGATATCAGAGAAGCAGAAGGCAGCTAACATTGAGTTATTATGCCCACTGTGCCACAGACATTTTGCATTTCACTATTCCATGCTGCTTCTGTGGTCACTCTGAGACAATGCTGAGAAGATAAGCTCTTTGGAATGATGTCTTCCATTTTGTCGGTGGGGTCAAGACTTAACGCTGAGGAGATGGATAACATACGGGGTCACATAGAACAGGCTGGTAGGTGCCTGCGTGGTGGGATGTGGGAGGCAGTTGACGGGTGCCTGCCTATAAATATTATCTTCATTAGAGTATCACAGTTGCTTTACCTGAGATTTTACCAGTAAAGTCTTTACTTTGGATGTTGAACAGTTTTTTGTTTGCTTATTTGTTTGTTTTGTTTTTCTTTGCCAGGGGGGAGGTTGATAGGGGACTTTCAAATGCACGTACCCTCAGGAAGGTGCACGTACCCTCAGGAAGGTTCACGTATGAAATGTTTTATTGCCTGATACCTTAGCAGACAGTGTAGGATAGGAGAAAGAGCTTAGATTTTGGAGTGAGGCAAACCTGAGATTGAATTCTGATTCTACCATTTACTAGCTGTTTAACTTGCACATGATACTTAATCTCTCAGAGGTTCTCTTTCCACTTGAGTAAAACAGATAATAAGGCATATATATAGGCCCTTAGTATAATAACCATAATGTATTGAACATATACTATGGGTAGGTATGGTAGAGTGGGAAGAGCACTGGAATGGAAGATGTGGTGTTCTGCCATGGTTTTCATTCATTCAAATACATAAATATTTCTTGAGCTTCTACTCTGTGTCATGCACTGTGCTAGGCACTCTAGGCACTGGGGATGCAGCAATGAACGATTGGAAGTCCAAGCTTTCTTATATTTTAAATTCTAGTTTGGTGCTAACCTAACTACATCTGTATCCTGGTCATGTAGAGAGGGATGAATGTTCTCCATGTTTTAGAGATGGAAATCTTTAAGGGTTAAATGATACAATAGTGAGCGAAATAAATATGATCCCTGACCTTATCTATCTGATTATAAGATTGTAATGGAGCAGAAATTAATCAGATAATCTCACAAACTAATAGAAGATTAAAACTGTGATAAATCTAAAGGAAAGGTAGTCAGTGCTCCGAAACCATGTAACAGGGGCCTCACTTCAGCTTCTTTGAGCAGGTGACATCTGAGCTGCAATCTGAAGAATGAAATGGTGCTAAGCAGGTCATCCTTCTACATGTCCTTACTCAGACTCTTCTGGATTTCCATTGGCTCTCTTACATCCTCTTTGGTGGCTATTGCAAATTTTTTTCTCTCTTTTTAAACCTCCTCCCCAACTACTAGGCATTTATTCTCAGGAGGTGGGCTTGCCTCCTATTTCGCATAGAAAATAAAAACTATCAGTTCTGCCTTAACCTCATCCACCTGCCTTCCCGGATCATACACACACGTTGATTTGCATCTTCACCCATGCTTTTGTCCTCACAGGAAAAACTAGCCATCCGTCAGTCCAAATTCAGTCTCTCCAGCTGTGATTTAGATCCCATGCCATTCTCTTTTTTTCTCAGGGATCCCTTTTTGTAATTACCCCTTTCTCTTCAGTATTTTTAACGTCTTCCTCTTTCTGAGTTCTTTTCTCAGCAAAAATAAACAAATAAATAAATAAGAGACACTTTTCTTATACCCTTCCTTGTATAACCAAGTCCTGTATAACCTATACAAGCAAGCTTCAATAAAAAGCAGTCTGCATTTATATTAATAACTACCCTTACCAAGGTCACCAACTACTTTTTATTTCCACATGCAACAGACACATTTCAATTCTTGTCCTATTATCTCCCATGTCTCCCCCAACCATAGTTTTTTTTAGTGTGTGAGGCATATTGCTTTTCAATATTTTCTCTTTGAAATCTTCTGCTTCATTACTTTCCATGATACCACTTTCTCCTTTCCTTTCTCCTACTTTTCTGGTCACTCTTCAGTCTCATTTTTGAGCTACTCAATTGCAAATGCTACCTGCAAATTCAACTGCCCTAATATCTTTACGATCACTCCAGTTCTCTTCTCTGTTTTCAACTGGTCACTAAGGCACGTCTATTTTACCTTCTTACTAATAAACGTTATGTGTTCCATATTTTTTAAGGCATTATTATTATCATAGTATGGATCATCATTATCTCTATCCTGAACTATTGTAAAAGTCTCCTAACTTCTTGCTTCTGTCTCCCTTCTTGCCATCCCCCCTCAGATCTGCTCTCCTGAAGGTGGCAGAGGCCATATTCCTAAAGTTTGTAGGTGTTAAACTGAGCTGTCTATTAGGCATAACCCTAAGGTTGAAATAGCCTTCAGTACCAACTTATAACCCTCAGGATTAGGCCCAAAGTCTTTTAACATGGATCAGAAGCCATGACTATGTACATCTAGTCAAAACAAACTACTTGTTTGTTCTCCTTGTCTATTAGTATGGGAAAGCTTAGGTAGTACTTCCTTTAAGGACTCTCACCTGACCATTACTCCCACTACCAGATTGAATACCTGTCCTCTGTGTTTCTAAGTGCACTTGCCACTTTCCTGGAACTTACCACATTTTATTATAACTGGTGTTGGTATGAATCTAGTCCAAAGATGGGTATCCAAGAAATTTCACATTTTAAAATGTTCTTTAAGCTATGCTGTATTCAACATTCTGCCAGGAAAGTAAGATATGCAATTTTAGTCAATACTTGAACTTCCTGCTGGGTTATGCAAATATTTTGAAGCCTTAGGCAACACCAAAATACAAATACTCCCCAACTTATGATGGAGTTATGTCCCAAAAAACCCATTGTAAGTTGAAAATATCATAAGTTGAAAATGCATTGAACATACCTAACCTATTGAACATCACACTGTAGCCTCGCCTACCTTGAATGTGCTCAGAACTCTTACATTAGCCTACAGTTGGGCAAAATCATTTAACACAAAGTTTATTTTATAATAAATTGTTGAATATCTTATGTACTACATATCACTAGCTCAGGAAAAGATCAAAATTCAAAGTACTTTGAAATTCTGATGGTTTTGCACTGTCATAAATCCAAAAATTGTAAGTTGAACCATTGTAAGTTGGGGACCACCTGTACTGGGGAGGCTTTTTGGTCATTGATAATTATTCTTATGTCAACTCCCTGATATATTCTCTGATATACCATTTTGTCTCAACCTGGAATAGTCCTTTCATGTTTGTTGCTGCTGCTCCTATGCTGTGTTTGAGAAACTGGATCATTGCTGATATTAGGTCCCGTGTGTCTCGGGCCCAGCATACTCACTGAAACTTTTCTGAGCTTTTGCTCCCTTTTTGGGCTGCTGCCATCAACTGTTAGGCTGTTCCCTGTTTTCCCTACCACCACTAACCTCTACTAGAGCTCTGAGTTCTTTTTGTCTAAATATATGTCCCTTTGTCTCCTCTTAATACCCTAAAAAGAATTATATCTGTTCTCTTGAGACCCTCATTGGCATTCCCAAGCATAATCTTTCCCATGAGCTTGTGTTTTGGGAAAACAGAAGACAGGAAGGTAAATGTCTGTGAACAAGTTCTTTTTTTGGTCCTGGCAGCAGGGAAGGAGGAATCCCCTTGGGTAAGGAAGAATAAAATGGTCTGGCTAGCTTTTTGAAATGGGAGGGAATAGAGAAAACACTTACAGCAAAACACACATGATTATCTCAAAATAATGTTGCCATATACTTTTCTGTTGGGAAGACTGTCCTCTTCGCTAAACGGTGATGTCGTTGAAAATGCAAGGGGGTTTTCAGTCTAGGTCCAGTTGCTCATCACATAAAGATCCAATTATTGAGACAACGAGAATTGCCCAGGAAGAAAGGAATTTTTAATATGACAGATGTCTTTTTGGGAGAATGAGAGAAGCTGACTCAAATCCATCTCTCCTGGGAGATCCTGGGCTTTTAAAGGAGGGGCCATGTGCCTTGGGACAGGTTGTGGTGTATGTCACAAGGGGCTACATGTATTCGGGGCAGGTCGTAGGGGATGGTAAATGTTGGCGTCAGGAAGTCTGCCCAGGGGCCTTCATAATCTTAACTCCTTTGTCTTGCAGAAAATCCTCCATTTCTGGGAAACAACTAAAAAATCAAGTAGTTAGTTAATGGAGAGGATTATATTGGGGTCATTGAAATTTGTTCAATGGGGGACTGGTTACCGTGAGTGCCTTTTAAAATATTGCAGAATTTTATTCCCTAATATTTCAGTGGAGAGTACAGAGGAGACTCACAATCCAATTTGGGGTGGGGAGCGTAGAAGGTTATATAGAGAATGAGGGGTCTGACTATATAAGTGTATATTTCTTTGATTACTTAGAAATTTGGGGTTAAAAGGATATGAACTATTAAAGTATTTTGATACATATTTTAAGTATTCCTCTAATTAGTTATAGGCTACAGGTTCTGCTTAAATAATAAAGTGATTTATTTTACTCTCACATGACTGTCTGGGGATTGCTAATCCAGCCAGGGCTGTATGAAGTGCATACAGCTTTACTGTATGAGATCAATAGGAGCCTTAGGTTACTCTGAACTTGTTTTGCCATGCTCATTCTTTCCCTCTATCTTAACTTGGTTTATTCCTTCACTTTGTTGAGGTTCTTAATGTCACTTTACTAGAGAGACATTCCCTGACCACCCTATCTAAAATGAATCCCCATCATTCTCTTTCATGTTATCCTGCTTTATTTGTCTTTATACAACGTATAATTATCTGATAGGTTTATTGTCTGTCTCCCACACCAGAAGTGAGGGTAGATACTTTGTCTTGTTCCATGCTGTGTCCCCAGGACCTATAAGAGAGCCTGGCATGTAGTAGGTTCCCCAAAATAATTTTTGAATAATGAATACATGATAGAAATATTTAATTGTTTTTGTCAATATTCTTTTCCATAACTGATGGCATTATATATAATATGATACCATATTTCTATTTGTTTATAGTCTATGCCTTATGTGCATGAAAGGGCATACTGGTAAGATAACCCTGAAGGAATATAAAACTTACTATTGTATATTTTGCGTTCTATTTTTAATGAGTATTGAGAGTGTAGGGTACACCCTATTACTTACTTCCGAAGTGGTTTTGTTACTGAAAATTTGGCACTTGTCCCTTAGGCCCCATGAGAAAAATGAGGACAAGTGGTTTGAGGAGAAGGAAAGGGAGGTTTATTAATTTGCTGGTAAATGAGGAATATGGCAGATTTGGGTCTTAAGGTATCACAGTCTTCTCTATAAGCAGAAAAACAGAGCTTTTAAAGGAGAGGGGGTTCCAGCTTCAGGCAATTGCTATTTAACTATAGCTGATGGTCCTGATTGACCCCATCTCCAGCAAAGACAATCTCAGGCCATCTCCCGCAGAACAAAAGCACTCCCCTGCACCTCTGATTGCTGGCCTTGGGCAAGGGTGTAAGTTTTAATTCTTTGAAAAAGAGTGGGAGGAGTTTTAAAGAGACAACTTGTAAAGCATTTTATAGGCTTTTATAGGTGGTTCCCTCTGTTACAGTTTCATGATGTTAATGTTTTAGGTACACACTGTCTATTTGCAAACAAGTATTTGGGAGCATCTGGGAGTATGGAGAAGAGTGTTGAACAGAGATTGCTTTGTTAGTTCCAGAGTAGTGGTGCCTTTCAAGACAGTGCATTGCTTTTCAGATGGGACTTCATTTGAATTGAATGTAAGGTATATTTAATGATAACAATTTGACCTGTTTTGAGAAATATTTCCTAACTGATGACCTAGGAGGACTTTTTTAAGGGTTATAAAGAACTTTTTCTAATGGATTATTTTTTAAAGGCATGTTGGTGGTTTGTTTGATGGGATTATAAACTAATAAAACTGATCTGCTCAGATTAGGGGCAAATTCTGAAATGTGTAAAGTGCTTCATGAATTAAAACTATAAACCTGGATGTTGCTATGGTAGCTCAAAACTAAGTTCTCTAGCTTTGATAGTGCTTCAGGAAACTTGTTGTTACTGAAAGCTTGCCACTTGTCCCTGAGGCCACATCAGAAGAATGAGGACAAGTGATTTGAGGAGAAGGAAAGAGAGATTTATTAATTTGCCAGGAAATGAGGAAATGGCAGACTCCTGTCTTAAAGTTGTAATTCCTCATCATAAGCAGAAATACAGAGCTTTTAAAGGGAGATTTCCAGCTTCAGGCAATTGCTGTTTCATCCCATCTCCTGCAAAGACAATCTTGTGACCTCCATCCAGACCACCACCCAGCAGTTCCCCTGAGCCATCTCCTGTAGCACAAAGGACATTCCCCTGCCCCTCTGGACCACTGGCCTGAGGCAGGGATGTAGGTTTTAGTTCTCAAAAAGGGTGAGAAGGTTTTAAAGAGACAGAAAACATTTTTACCCACTTTTTCAGGCCATTCCCTTTTTTACATATTCCCCACTGTCAATTTTTACACTTCCGTATCTATGGGAAGAGCTCTTGTCACTCTGTATTTTGTTTATGGTTAGGAATTGATACTTTAAGACAGGAGTCTGCCATTTTCCTCATTTGCTGACAAGTTAATAAATCTCTCTATCCTTCACCTCAAACCACTTGTCCTCATTCTTCTGATGCAGCCTTGGGTACAAGTGTTGAGCTTTTGGTCACATTATTAGCTGAATGAACTCAGGATGTAATACAGGAAACCATCTAAAAAAGAATTATGGGATAGGGTGATTATCTATGCTTTTACAAGATTTATAGATTTATTAAACATACTTTATAAATATTAATAAACAATGTTAGTATGTAATCTTAGCAAGGATGCAAATATAATCATGTTATATATAGCTGTATTTTAAAGTGATATTTGTTAAAAAGAAATCCTACCTGTATTTCATTTGCATACAATGATTTTCATCATTCAGCATATGCCTAAGTTTTCTGTGTATTTTTGTAGGAAATGACTTACACCACTTGACTAGTGGTGAACATGATGCATCGGTCTGTTTCAAAGCCCATTTGTGTTTGAAAATACAGGAAGTCATCTTCATTCTTTATAAGCTACTCTACTGCAGGACATGTTAGTCGTTAGTTATTGTCTAAATTAGATTTGACTCACCATCAGATCATAGGCTGATTGTACTATCATTGGGCCATGAATAGTGGTGAGCAGGATGCATCTATCTGATTCAAAGCCCATTTGTGTTTGAGAATACACAAAATCATCTTCAGCTTTCTTTATAGGCTACTCCACTGCAGGGCATGTTATTTGCTAGTTATTATCTAAATTAGATTTGACTCACCACCAGGTCATAGGCTGATTGTACTGCTATCAGGTCATGTATTAATCTCAGCATGTTGTCAGGCCTCAAGACCTGGCAGGTTGCAGAGGTTCTGATTACAATGCTGAGTCATGACCATACTCCAGAAGCCATGAATAGACATTTGTACATGTTGGATGGTCTTCTTGAAATAAGATTAGTTATCCAGGAAGCCAGTGCTCTTGAGTCACGTCCTGAAATCATAGATGGATATATGGCAGATTAACCATTGAAATTGAGCATGATATCCTAGGGATAACTCATATTAGAGGAAATTAAGCTTCACAGAATGAGATTACTTGAAAGACACTATTATATATTAAAAGGAGCATGGTCTTTAGAATCAGATTTAAGCATCTTTTATTGTTTAAGTTGTATGACCTTGAGGAACTTACTTAACCTTTCTAAGCTTCAAATAATTCTTTGGTAATATTGGGATAATAATAATAGTAGCCACCAATGTTTATAAGACTTAAATGCACTAATCCATGTCAAGCATTTGGCACAGAGTTTAATGCCTAGTAAGGACTAAATAAACTACAATCCCTATCATTATTCTTTACTAAGGTTACCAGGTCTTTTAGCCCAGGTCTCCTAGTCAATTCCTTCTCATGTAAGACCATATCAATTTATCATTTCACTTGTAAACAACATTTAAGTCCACTTTTCTATTTTCTCTTCTCAGGTTCTACTTCTCTATTTTTCCTTTCTCTTTCTCCCAATCCCTGTTCTACATGCTTTGGATGATATTTTTAATACCTTAAACAATGTGAATGGAAAGTATCACATTTTATAACTTTTTTTTAACCTAAAGGCAACAGAAATTACATGTCCATTGTTTTTTTAATGTGGCTTTTTTTAGAAGCCACTTTAATTACATTGCAAAATCCCATTCATCATTTTCTAATAAATAATTATTTGTCTTAGAAAATTAGTCACTGCCTTTGCAAATCAAATAAAACCAAAAACCTATGGTCATTTCAAATACTTTGGAAGAACTTTTTTTTTTTTTTTTGCCAACATAGAGAAGGAATGTTTCAAAAAAACCATATTATTCATTATTAGCCTTGTAATGTTTTTCTGTCTCTTGCTTCTTTTTCCTTTCCTTTCGGTATGGATTGTATCAGCTAGGGGAACTTGTGCTACTCACATCACCTCTAAGCACCAGTTTTACTGCTTGTAAATATGTAATACCAACCTTATAGACTTATAGATTTATTTTAAAAATTCAACAAATTATTTATAAACTATAAAAAGCTAAACAAATGAAAGAAATTATTGTTTAAGACAAAGATGAGTAAAGGCAGTATAATGAATCAACAAAGGTGATGGAAATTGGAAATTAATAATAAGTGCCTACTTATCAACTATGGACTGTTCTATTTTGTTGAATTAGTAGGGGCAAATGTGTGGGTTAAGGTAAGTTATATTCAAGTGTTGCTTAATTGCAAGGTCCTCAGAAGCAAACCCCTCTCAAGTGTATAGAGTAATTTACTATTCATATAGTACTTTCACATACATTATCTCATTTAATCCCCAAGGCACCCCTGCCAGGCTTGCATCATTACCTCCATTTTCTAGATGCAAATTGAGATATAATTTGCCTCTAAACACAGTGCTTGAGGCAGAAGTGAAACCCTGATTGATATTTATACCATTGAGCCTTTTATTATAACAAACTCTTCATCTATATATCTGTTACTTTATCTAAAGAATAAATTAGTCCTGTCAGCTTTTGCCATACCTTGTTGTAACTCTAAATTTACTTTAGATGGCTTTTGGACCCACCCATAACCTCACTTATCTCGTGACTTATAGAATCTATGTCCTGGCCCTCTGGCTGTTTTAGGAACACCTATTTAATTTTTTTGGTATGCTTGATTATCAGACAGGAAGGAAAGTATTAGAGATTCTAACTAATGTTTCTAAAGTGGAGAGGAGAAAAAAAATAGGGCCTGTGATAACTGTCCATGTTAATCCATTTCTTGAGAAACCATGTTTTTGGTAAGTACCTGGAATTTCTCCAAAAATGCAAGGATTGCAGCCAATTCTTGGATTGAGGGTATTATGTTGCATGATTTTAAAGAGGTGAAGAAGTGAGGTTGAAAAAGGAAATTGCTTTATGTTTGGCATTCCCAAGAAGATTCTGAGTGGGAAACTGTCTCAGCAATAGTGTTGTGTGAAACTGTTTGGGTAGAAACAGGAAGCTGCCCCCCATATTGACATCAGGCGTGGAAAATGTCTCCTATAGGGCTTGCCATGGAAGGCTCTAGTACTAGATTGTCTAGATTCAAATACAAGCTTCACCATTTATGGCCTTTGTGACTTGAAGGTAATTGTTTAATTTCTCTATGTCTCAGCTTTTAGTGTTTAAAAAGTTGGTCTCATAGAAGTAGAGAGCAGAATAGAGGTTACCAAAGACTGGGGAGGGTAGAAGAGAGGGGGGATGGTGAGAGGTTGGTCAGTGGGTACAAAGTTACAGTTAGGAGGAGTAAGTTTTGGTGTTCTCTTGCACAGTAGGGTGACTGTAGCTAATGTATATTTCAAAAAAAGCTAGAAGAGAGGAATTTGAATATTGTTACCACAAAGAACTGAAAAATGTTTGAGATGATAGATATGCTAATTACCCTGATTTGATCATTATATAATGTGTCCATGTATGAAAATATCGCACAGTAGCCCATAAATATGTAAAATTATTATGCATTGATTAAAAATTAAAGTAAATTTTAAAAGAAAATTTTAAAAATAAAATGAGACTAAAAATAGTATATACATACAAAGTTGACTGTGAGGATTATATGAGATAATGCATGTAAAGTGCTTAGCACAGGGCAGTGCTTGGGTTGCTGTGTATGCTGAATAAATGGTAGAAGCTTTTATTATTATAATAGATACTATGACTGTTGCCACTTGCACCTTTTATCTTACACAAGATTTAGCTGGAATATTATCTGGCCAAGAAAAAGATGCTCACTTAATGTTTATTGAATTATTACTCTGCCAGAAATGTCATGATGATAAAACTTTGTGGTGGGTTTGATGGTTTGGGTGGTGACAATAGGTTGAGGAAAGTTGAGGGGAAGGAGGTGCAGAAAAGACTCCTTATGACAAGAAAATTTGTTAGTTAGTGGAAAGGGTTCAAGAGACCTGTTTTTCAGTCCTAGCTTTGTCACCAATAAGTTGTGTTAGTTTGGACAACTTATCTTCCTCGTTGGCTGTTATTTCCTCATTTTTAAAAATAAGGAGCTAAGACCAGATAAGTGGTTGTTAACCGTGGTCTGGGGGTGTGGAGTGTATCAGAAACGTTTTCAAATCTTGTATGTCTGCATTTCCTACTCCAATCTTCCCTTTGTCTTCAGGTCCCCCTCCTCCTCACAAAAAACTCAGGTGTTTCTGGTAACCATATACTATATAAAGCCCCTCATTGCACTAGTGACAATCCTGTTACCCAGAAGCTGAGGAAAGAATTATATTCATGTACATTTGGGTAAGACAGTCTAGGATGGACTCTAGGTATGATTCAGGAACTCCCTTTGTGGATTTACCCATAAGTGATTCTAAAAGCTAGCTTCCCATTTCCTACCTTTGCTTAGATGTGTTGGGCTGATTCACAAAATGCTATTTGATAGCCTGAGTCAGATTTCAGTAGCCTATAAATGGAATAGAAGCAAATGATTTTTAACTCTTTACTTAGCATTTATGTTGTACATAACACAGGGCTATAAAATTTTAATGAACACATTGATAAGGAAGAGAGAACTTAGAGTTTATCCGAGAGCATTTTAAGGGAAGCCTTAGTCCTTATAGGTAAATTGGAAGGATTTCTCTTTGTCAGATCTATTGCCTTGAGCCCAACAGTAACCAGTGTATTCATCTTAATCTATGAGAGTAGCTCTATGGAAGATCTTAATCTTCTGGTGACTAAATCTATCTAGTACTTACAGATGTGTTAGTGGGCAGCCATGGGCTGGTGAGTAAAGAAGGAAGAATTGAGGAGAAAGAGAAATTTGTTGGACCTTAGTAAGAGAAATGGCATCCTCTTATGAAAAGTCATAAAAATGAGGCATAGAATTTACAAAATAGCCTGGTGTTGATTGAGCTTGGTTAGCTAATTGAAGAAAGACTTAAACACTTGGGTCCCACAGGAAAAGCTTTTATAATCCTGGGTCACGCGTGGTGAACCCAGCATAGTAGGGGGGAAGTGTGCAGGACTGGGAATTGTGAGATCTCTGTCCTACTTCCAGCTCTGTTACTAACTTGCTGTGTAATCTTGGGCAAGTCTGAGTTTTACTTCCCAATATATAAAGGAAAATTTGACTAGCATGGTCTCCAATATACATGCTGGCTCCAAAAATTCTATTTCAAGATTCTATTATGTAATAATTGAAGCTTACCAGCATTAGAACATTACAGATGGACCAGGTAGGATGAAGGAGGTAGGCTGGGGAGAGAGGATCTGTCCTCATGAATTAATCTATGCAGAAGAAAAGAAAGGCAGCCCTGAATGTTGGGATAAGTGACCTTAAATCCTTAACTTTCTGGGAAATTGTTGGTTCCAGAATATAGATTTGAAGAGAAGTGTGTGGAACTGGGAATAGTGGTTTTTCTTTAAAAGTGAAGTGTTTTTTGATTGAGTAAGTATGTGGAGGCATGAATCCTTTCAATTTTGATCGTAAGACCAATATTCTTTAAGAATTAAAAATGATTAAATTGTATTTTGTAGGAGTAAAATGTTGTTATAGTCTTAAGAAAGAGGTGAGAAGCTCATATTTGCATTTTAGAAAGGTCCCTGTTGCTATATGTGGTGTGGAAAATGGATCAGAGGCAGGAAAGACTGGATAAGGAGATCTCTGATGATAAGATCTTCAATTTAGGGAGTGGTGGTGTTAATGGAGAGATTGGATGGGAGAGGGAGGAGTTAAGAAAGACTCTCAGGTTTCTGGTTTGGGCAACTGGGAGGATGATGATGCCGTTTACTAATACAGGAAACACAGGAAAAGTGGAACAGAAATGAGAGTAGAAGATGATGATTTAATATTTATCAAAAATGGAACAAAATTCTGAGCTATCTCAGGCTTTGATGTAGGTTTTGAGTTTTCTCAGTAGTCAAATAACTTTAAAATACTTTTTTCTCAGAAAAGAGTATTTGTTGTGTTTTCTTTGTTGCCAGGGGAGAGAATTGCTATGGAGACTAATGATGTCATAACTCCCCCTGTGCGCCAATAAGAACACTCTGGTGGGTCTGACTCAGTGTTCATAAGTTGAAGTCACCACAACCTGGTCATAGCGTGTAGGAAAGTGTGTGTATGATGGGGACTGTGGCGGAGTTAAAGGGTTTTTGTTTTGCTTTGGTTTTACTTTTGTAAGAAGGATGAGACTAGAATCCTTTCTTTCTAATTATATTGGTTCCTAACTTGATGAATTCTATTTCTGTGGTCCAAGGGGCTACGGTTTTCCCAACTCTTGATAGAAAACACACAGAGAACTCTTAAAAGTGTTTAAAATTGCATTTAGTTTGATTATTTGATGTAAGATGAAGTTAAAGTGTTATATTTTTCCTTCATAGATAGGACATATCAAGGTATTAAATACTGGAGAAATGGCTTTCAATTGTTTGGATATCAGATGCCTATGTATCTTTCTTATATACACAGCATTTGGCTATGCTTTGTCTTCGGACACCGAGATAAAAGGTAAATGGATTTTAATGGAGTAGTTTTAAAATTGGGGAAATTGTCTTTTTAACCTACCTTATGGAAGTGTGTAACTAGTAGATGGATTATTAATGGAAATATTTCAGTAAGCTCATGTACAAAAGATACATTCTTATTAGTCAGTTTCATGTATAAGGTAAGTGATGATGACAAACATTTTACAGGATAAAAGCCAAATTAAAAGACACTTTTGGGCCGAGTGCGGTGGCTCATGCCTGTAATCCTAGCTCTCTGGGAGGCCGAGGTGGGCGGATCGTTTGAGCTCAGGAGTTCGAAACCAGCCTGAGCAAGAGCGAGACCCCCCGTCTCTACTAAAAATAGAAAGAAATTAA
>NW_012149964.1:1644086-1647991 GCF_000956105.1 Propithecus coquereli | reverse complement strand
TATTAAATAATGTCCAATGAACTTTTTATTGAAGAAGGTAATTAGAACAATGTATTTGACAAGGATTCTAACCTTAAAGGTTGAAACAATAGGATTGTCATTTCATCTGCAATAGAGAATTTTTTATAGGTACATGGGGGGCCCAGGTTGAATCATAATTTGTGCCACAATTTCTTTTCTATGGATTCTTTTTCTCACCACAATAAGTATTATGAAGTATTATAAATGAACAATGTAGCATAAATGAGAGGATATTAGCAAAAGGCAACATGAGGGTGGTACTATAGCAATAGTAGATTTGCTGGTAGGAAAGTTTATAGAATTATTGAATGTGTGTGTATGTGTGTGTGTGTGTGTGTGTGTGTGTGTGTATATAAAACTTGTTTTTGCTGCTTTTTAAATCACAAGATGGAGCCATTGCCTCCTACTTCCCCCCTCCCAAATAATATAGACTGATTCCTGATGTCATTCAGCTGCCTGCCACTTTTTCTTGAGTCCTTCCAAAGAGTGGCCCTGGTTTGCCATACTCTAGGGATAGCTCCAACTTAAGTTAAATAGAGGATTCAAATAAGCAGAATGAATTAACAAGATCTGTCTGTTCTCCAAATTCTTAAGCCACTCAGCCATAGTAGCCATATTTCGTATTTTCTATCCTTTTTATTATGTCTGCCACAATGTTATATGCATACAGTAAACACTGAATTAATATTGATTGGTTCTTGCTATTAGAGAGATTTATGTAATAAAGTATTCCCATCCTAGACCAAATTCTGGTATATGTGACCACAGGGATAACACCATGTTGAATTTCTTGTTTCTATGAAAATTAGTACCTAGTGAGGCAAAGTCACATTTTGCATATGTGATTTCTTAATGAAGAAACAACTATATAGTAGTAATCTAGATTTTTAAATCACTTTATTGAGATATAATATATATAAAACTCACTCTTTAAAAGTATACTATTCAGTGGATTTTAGTGTATTCACAAAGTTGTGCAACAACCACCACTATCAAAATCCAGAATATTTTCATCACCCCTGAAAGAAATCCCACATTCATTAAGCAGTCAGTCATACTACATTGTCCCTCCCTCCGGCACCTGCCAATCACTAATCTACTTTCTGTCTCTATGGATTTGCCTATTCTGGATATTTCACGTAAATGGAACCATGTCAATATGTAGTCTTTTGTGTCTGGCTTCTTTCACTTAGCATAGTGTTCTCAAGGTTCTTCCATTTTGTAGCATGTGTCAGTACTTCATTTCTTTTTATGGCTGAATAATATTCCATTTTACAGATGTCTCACATTTTGTTTATCCATTCATCAATTGGTAGATATTTGGAAGTATCTAGATTTAGTAATAATTGTCATGAAATACAGGAAAAAATAAAAATGTTTTATTGACTTTATTTCAGTTAATCCTCCCCGGAATTTTCAGATTGTGGATCCTGGATATTTAGGTTATCTCTATTTGCAATGGCAACCACCGCTGTCTCTGGATGATTTTAAGGAATGCACAATAGAATATGAATTGAAATACCGAAACATTGATAGTGAAAAATGGAAGGTAAGTAAAGCATGCACTTGTGATATCAGAGTGATCATTAGGCGTTTTCTTGTGATTCCTGACTTCAGTGTCCATTTCGATTCCCATATCTCCATAGTTCTAATTAGGATATAACCAAATGCCATGCCTGCTTCTATCTGCTATGCATCCTGCTACATCATCCAGTGTTAAGACTATCACTGGAAGTACAGGTAAAAAAAACACTTGGTCTCATGGAATATGGACTTGAAGAGCACTTATGTATTTTACCATATTTTACAGTTACTCATATACTTAGATATGAGTCTTAAATATGCTACTGGTCTGTGAGCTTTTTCTCTATGGGAGTCAAGCCTTATTTATCTTTGTACTCTCCCCAGAGAAGGTTGTAGGGTTTTAGTTCTTTGTATATATTGTAGTAAGTGCTCGATGAAAGTTTACTGAATTAATAACTACTTACGTACTCAACAAGCATGTTCATTCAAAGCCTTCTGTTGTAGAATACATTCTGTTACCTCCCTAATTCAGCTAGGTAGTTTCAAGGGACAATTCAAAACAAATATTTATTGAGCACCTTTTTGTGACAAGCACTCTGCTAGGTATCAGGAATATAAGAATAAATAATATATGATTTTCATCCTCCAGGAGCTCACAATCTGTCCAGCTTTCTTTACTTCCAGGATTTTATTTTATGTGTTTCCTGAAAATTTCATATTATATTTGAAAGGTGATGAGTAATTTGCCATGCAATGTGCGTATGATATGGGAAAACTCTATATTTGATTCCCAGTAGTTATAATTCAAGTTCCTGCCATAGGGCCTTTTTTCCTCTCCAGAAGTTTATGTTTGTATTTTTGGTTTGAATGAGATGTTAAGATTCAAATGATATCATCAAAAGATATGACATACAGAGGTGAGCTCTGCCTCAAATATGTTTGTGGTGTTATGTCAGATAACCATTAGGAGTGTCTTAGATATTGGGAACTCACTAGGATATTAATGACTTCTTAGTCTTCCTAATGTGGCTCACTATACCATGGCTATTTCTAAGTTTAACTTTGTTTCATCTTTTTATCAAACAGACCATCATTACTAAGAATCTACATTACAAAGACGGATTTGATCTTAACAAGGGCATTGAAGCAAAGATACACACACTTTTGTCAGGGCAATGTGCAAATGGATCAGAGGTTCAAAGTTCATGGTCAGAAGCTACTTATTGGATATCACCACAAGGTTAAAATAAAGCTCTCTTTTCATATTTAATACTATCAGAACAATCCATTTGAGAATAAGTCCTTTAAGTCTTAGGCACCAGATTGTATGTACAATAGATCCTGTGACAGCGTGGCACAAAATCAAATCCTTAGTAGTCAGTAACTGGCCTTTCTGAATTCTTTAAATCAGCAAATATATTTGGCAAAATCTACATTTTATTATATTAATGTAGTTCCCAGTTTTTGGGTCATATTAGTAAACACTTGTATTTGCTCAACTGCTCAGGGTATCCTAAAATAATCAATTTAATACTTTTGCATATGCTTACCCTAATATCAGTAAATGAGTCCTCAAAAGTTTTTTGATTTTGCATGTCCCACTTATAATGAAGTGATTTCCAGTGACTTCCTTTTGAAATATTCCTGATTATGTTGATTGCTAAATGAAGTGGAGAGGCCACGGGAAATTAAATAAAATTGCATAGTGATTTTACAAATGATTCATCACTATGCCTTTCAAGTATTCATAGTTGATTTATTCCTTAGGAAATCTGGAAACTAAAATTCAGGATATGGATTGCATATACTACAACTGGCAATATTTACTCTGTTCTTGGAAACCTGGCAGGGGTGTACATTTTGATGCCAATTACAACTTGTTTTACTGGTAAGTATTTTTATAATTAGAATTCCATATTAAGAAAATATCTACCCAAATTAATCCATAGTATGAATAACTACATTTTTACTAAATTTAATTCATTTTACTTGTCAGAGTTATATTTATGATGATGATTATTTATAATTATTTGTGGTTTTCAATGGGAGTAAGTGGTTTTAGGCTGTTGATACCGAAAGGTATTCTATGGGTTATAGAACGAATGCAATCATTGCTTCTGTATTGGATTAATTTGCATCCTTTACATAGATGAAGTTATAACCTAAAAAGTTTTGGCATATTTTATATCATTGCCTTTTAAAAAAGCAATTATCTATTAAACTGGATGACTTTTTTAAACTTAGAGCCATCTTGACTCTTCTATTTCCTTCATTTATTTATTTATTTATTTTTTTGAGACAGAGTCTCACTCTGTTGCCCTGGCTAGAGTGAGTGCCGTGGCGTCAGCCTAGCTCACAGC
>NW_012149964.1:1634698-1644036 GCF_000956105.1 Propithecus coquereli | reverse complement strand
TGTTGCCCTGGCTAGAGTGAGTGCCGTGGCGTCAGCCTAGCTCACAGCAACCTCAGACTCCTGGGCTCAAGCTATCCTTCTGCCTCAGCCTCCCAAGTAGCTGGGACTACAGGCATGCGCCACCATGCCCGGCTGATTTTTTCTCTCTCTATATTTTTTTAGTTGTCCAGATCATTTCTTTCTATTTTTAAGTAGAGACCGGGGTCTCGCTCTTGCTCAGGCTGGTCTCGAACTCCTGACCTTGAGCAATCCACCTGCTTCGGCCTCCCAAGACTTTCATTTCTTAATTGTTGCAGGGTAACATGATCACCATGCTCTGACCTTCCTTTGTAAGGTTGCACCTCTATTCTTTACTTCCCACGTCTACTGTAAGAACTCTACTTTAGGCTCCTCTCATTCCACATCTAGATGATTGCCATTGTTTCCCAAATGATGGTCACTCAGCTTCCAATCTGTCCCCTTCAACTCTTGCCCCTTTCTGTTCATTCTTCACACTGTATCCAGCTTAATCTTCCTACACAGCCATTTTCATATGCCATTCCCTTGTTCAAAAACTTCCTGTGGTTACTCATTGCCCCCATGATAAAATCTAGGCTGCCATTCAAATCTTTGCTTCACCATATATAATGCCTTTCCAAAATTACCACCTACTATCTCCAGTATGAATGTTCCACTCCATTTAGATTCATCTCTATTTTCTTTCTCACTCTTTGCATGCATTGACTTCTGGCATGCCCTCTGGCTTTCTTTTTTTTTCACCACCTTATCCTTCCTTCAAGGCCCATTTGCCCTCCAATTTCATTAACCCTTTACTGATTATGTTAGCTTCTGTTCAGTTTTTCTTTGAACTGTTACTGTTTATAGTTCTTAATTATTTATTGTCCAGGTGGTATTTAAGTTTTTCCATGTGTGTACTTTGTCTGTTTTGAAATTTTTAGGGGATCAGTGGACATGAACTTTTTCTTGTGTTTCTCTTGACTACCTGGGAAGTGCTATGCCCATAGTAGATTATCACTGAATATTCATTAAATGAATGAAACAAATGATGATAGCATTGGTAAATTGATAGATAAGTATCTGAACTTATGCATTTACTAAATAAAAGACAAATCAAGAGAAGACTAAGTGTTATTACTGGTGAGTTTTAGGCCCAGATTGGCATGGCATCTTAAAAAAATCATAATATGTAAGTGATAAGGCATAAACTATTAATAATCCTGAGAACTGGGTTCTAATCCCTGCTGTGGCATCATTTAATTTTGTGGCTTCGAGCAAGTAATTTCCCCTTTGGGGGTCTCCATTTCCTCATCTGAAATTGGATTGGTAAATTTCTAAGGTCTAAATTATTTGTTAATTGATTCAAATAAATATTAAGCATCTATTAAATGCCAGGCACTGTTCTAGATAAAAAGGAGAAAAGCATGAATAAGACAAAGTCTCTACCTTCTTGCACATTGTAGTTCATGTTTAATATATCCTCATCTTACCAAAATAGGGGAGGGATAATATTAACATTTTAGAGATTGGAAAATAAGGGTGTCATGAGGCTTCCCTACTGGTATAAAGTAAATCTGTATAAAGTCAAGCCTAGAACCCAAGTCTCTCAAACTCTAATCAGGTGAACTGAATTGAAGAGACTGCAATTTTGTAAACTCTGCCTAAAGTAAACACTTGGCATAAAATTAATTTAGTAGAGTCCAGATATCTGTACCAGCACCTTATCAGCTGCTATATTGGCCTCATTTCAAAAGGGATTTTGGCTGCTTTTACAGATAATGTCACATTTTGCATTGCAAGCTATTCTTTAGGAAAATAAGCTAGTCATTTGTTGTTTTGGAAATTGATAGGGAAATCTCCCCTAATTTCCATTAGCTTTATTACTGGAATGAGGCTAACTTTAAATGATATAATAACATTTCTTATTTAGGAGAAAGGGAAAATTAAACATTTGCTTGCTAAACAATTCTTCCTTTTCTTTTTGACACCTCCCTTTCCAAGTTGGCTTTTCTGAGGTTTAGCTTTTGATATGTGTTGAATCCTCAGAGGATTTTCATTCATTTTATTACACATGACAATATTTCATAAGTCTGTTTTTAAATCTGCTCTCTTTTAAAATAACTTCCCCAGTAGAATATGCAAAAGGCAGTATCATCCAGGATTATTTTTATAAATTCCAGGTTTTCTTAATAGGAATTGTATTCTGATTCACAGTGTTGCTGAGTCAACATAACCTAAGTACATGAGTAATAATCCTTGTTTTATCTTTGAGATTTTGTGAAGACTGCCATCAGATTGTAAGCTCCATGAAATCATGGACTATGTCTGCTTTACCTACTGTTGTATTCCTAGCTCTTATCACAGGCTCTGGCATATGGTAGGTGTTCGATAAATATTGCACAGTATTAAATTATTTTTAAATTCACATGGTATCTTAAGATAATTTAAAATGGAGCACCATGATACTAGAAGATATTGTTAAACATAATTCTCACAACATTTCTTTTTATAGGTATGAGGGCTTGGATCATGCATTACAGTGTGTCAATTACATCAAGGCTAATGGACAAAATATTGGATGCCGGTTTCTATATTTGGAGTCATCAGACTACACAAATTTCTATATCTGTGTTAATGGATCATCAGAATCCAAGCCTATCAGAGCCAGCTATTTCATTTTTCAACTTCAGAATCTAGGTGATGTAAACTAACAAAATTTTCAAATTCATTGTTTCTAGTTTGGGCCATTTACAACCACTTGAGAGAGGGGAGGAGAGAGAGAGAATGAGAGAGACACCTAAGGAAATGAGGGATGGGAGAGTCTATGAGGAAGCTCTTATTAATTATAAAAGTTACAAAGATGGTTCTCTGTCATACACTTCCAGTCACTGAAAGAAAACAGTTTATGATGCATCTTAAAGAAAGCATGGTTGCATTTGCCTTTTATAGTTGCGTATGTAAACCATGTAATATGAACCAATAAAGAAACATGCTCTAATAAAAAAATAGAAGATAAAAAAATGAATGAAGGATAAAATTAAATATATAAAAGGCAGTATCATCCAGAATTATTTTTATAAAATAAAATTAACTCACAATTTATTTTAACTCCCATTCATTTAGAACTCACAATTTCATAGAGAACTCACAATTTAATAGAGAACTCACAATTTATTTCCCAGCTTCAGAGAGTCCATCTGCTCTATAGCACTTTTATCTAGTGTTAGTCATGGAGTAATTATGGAATTACTGATTCCCAGGCCTCCATAGGCAAATTATTGGATATTTTCTGAGTGTGTGTTCTCAGTTCTAACAGTTACGAGAGTGACAGGTTCTGGAGTCAGCCAGACCTCAGTTTGAGTGTTGGATCTACCACTTTCTAATTGTGTGACTTTGGGCAAGTTACTTAACATCTTCGTTTCAATTTCCTTATTAGTAAAATGAGGACAATAGAGGACCACCTCATAGGTTTATTCTGAGACATGAATGAGATTATGATGCAACATCTTTGGTCTAGTGCCTAACATATCATAAGCACTAAATAAGGGTTAGCTATGAGTAAAAGTAGTAGTAGTACTGGTTCTGATTGTTGTTTCTAATGCTACAAAATGGAAAATGATTGTAATGATTTGGGGTCTTCTAACTTTTCTCTTAGGCTTAAATGTTTGCCAGTGCATGGCTTATTAAAAAATGAGTTTCCAAAATAACTAAGTTTCTCAATAAACTCATTTTGGTTGGCAAGCAGTTTTGATTTTAATTCATACCATAAGGAATAGTATTGAGTCACCTGGTTTATCCCTGGAGGCTTCTGTTACTAGGTGTCTCCAGCTTTGGATAAGGGCTACTCTAAACTTCAACAACTTCCGTGCTGAAATGATTTCCTTTTGCTTTTCAGTTAAACCTTTGCCACCAGACTACCTTAGTCTTACTATGACAAATTCATGTGAAATTAACCTGAAATGGAGCTTGCCTAGAGGACCAATTCCAGCAAAGTGTTTCATTTATCAAATTGAATTCACAGAAGATGATACTACCTGGGTGGTATGAATACTGCATTAATTTGGGAAAATCATAAACATAGACTTTTAAATGAAATAGTGAACATGAGAACCAAAATAAGTTGCATCCACATGAGGAACAGAACATGACATGGATCTCAGTTTAATTTCCAGAAAGCCATATAATCTAGTGGACAAAAGAAAGATGTTTGCAGTCTGAAGGCATAATCAATCATAACAATTTTAAAGCTACATAGGACCTTAGAGATAATCTAGTTACTTGTTTCTGATTTTGTGTCAATAAATTATAGTTGCTGCAGGTCTAAAATAGATTGTGAAGAGGCCCCAGGTAAAAACAAAACAAAAGAAAAAACCCAAACACAAAGACTACTTCTTGAGGTCAATATTAGAGTATGGCAGGGCTACAAGAGAATTGCTTGTACCAGGGAAGAGGAGCTAACTGAGGAAGAAATAGATAATGGTTGTAAGACTAATTACCCCCAAGCAGCAACAATGTGGTGATCCCTTTAATCTCATATCGTTATACATCAGGCCAGGTGTGGTGGCTCACGCCTGTAATCCTAGCACTCTGGGAGGCCGAGGCAGGAGGATTGCTCAAGGTCAGGAGTTTGAGACCAGCCTGAGCAAGAGTGAGACCCGGTCTCTACTAAAAAAAAATAGAAAGAAATTAGTTGGACAACTGATAATATATAGAAAAAATTAGCCAGGCATGGTGGCACAAGGCTGTAGTCCCAGCTACTTGGGAGGCTGAGGCAGAAGGATTGCTTAAACTCAGTAGTTTGAGGTTGCTGTGAACTAGGCTGACGCCACAGCACTCTAGCCTAGGCAACAGAGCAGGACTCTGTTTAAAAAAAATATATATTGTTATACATCAATTTTATTCATTGGTTTCCAATTTAGAGAATGATGGAGACAAGCAGGTGAGTCATTGGTTCTATTTAATAATTAATTCATTTAATACGCAGATGAGAAAACTGGTTGTTGTATTGACTCATATGTCCCAGGGAGGTGAGTTGACTTACAATCAACTTACACAGCTAGAACTAGAATCCACATCTGATTCCCAGTCCACTGAAGTCTATACTACATTATGCTGGTTCCCAGGATAAGTTACAACAAAAACTGTTATTTTGAATGAGAAAAATTCTTCAGCTCTTCGAAATGCAAAATTGAAGTAATTGCTTCAGTGATTTTTTTTTGTCTGAGATCACCCAGCCTTGTGATATTCTCATATCTGAAGTGGTAGTTTTGTGCCAAGTGCTGAGGACTGTTACACAGGTCTTATGGAGGTTTACCAAAATAAGAATAGGGGGAAGAAAAACTTTATGTATATGAACTCTATACTTTCCATAGAAACAACATTCACACGATGGCTCTGTCTTTTGGTAACTCAGGGTATGTAGCAAGTTCCAGTTTATGGAATCTGGGAAATTTGACACTAGTTCAAATACTGGGCATTATAAACAGCAAGACTACCTAGGAATTTTGCCCTCTCACACATGCTGCCCTTGACTACAAGTGATCCATTATCACTATAGAAAAAATTTAAAATATAGATAATAAAGGCAAAAGAAATGACTTAAAAAACCCCACCATACAGAAAGAGAATCACTGCTAGAATTATGCCTTTCTAGTCTTTTGATGTACATATTTTATGCAACAAAACCCACTTTGAAAGTGACAGGTATGGAATCTGTCCAGCAGCATTTAGATCAAATAATTGCATCTTATTTTTTCCTTGCTTTCAGACTACCACAGTTGAAAATGAAGTGCACATCATGAGAATAACAAATGAAAGCCGACAATTATGCTTTATAGTAAGAAGCAAATTGAATATTTATTGTGCAGATGATGGAATTTGGAGTGAATGGAGTGATAAAGAGTGCTGGGAAGGTATGAGCTGAAAGGACAGGAACTAAATAACTGGAGTTATTTGCTAGCAAAATTAATTTTATTTCAGTGTATTCTGTAATTATGGAAACAAAAGGCTCTTGTATATACAGTCTATAAACAGAGAAGATAAGTTAGCAAGCACTTTGATTGAACATAGATTTATTGGAAGTCTAATATTCAGTTAGAACTAGGAATCCTGTTATACTATTATCAACATTCTTGTCTTTCTGGCTCTCAGTAAAGAGAATATGCTACTTCCTTTTGGGAGAAGGGCGGGAGTCTATCGTAATATTTTCTTATGTTTTCGGTTTTCAAGGTGACAGAAATCTTAAAACAAGGATAGGTGAACATACACTTCCTTCTGAGTGTCTAGTACTAAGCCTAGGGAATATTTTTCTAATTAAGATGTCATGATTAGTAAAAGGCATATTTTATTCATTTCCAACACTGTTTTAAAGTGACTTATGCTAAAAGACATTTGAATTACATAGCAATATAAACTAAAAAGCCTAGAGAGTGAGGGAAAATATAATTGTGCTTCATAATACACTAAATTTAAGAAAGGAAACTACTAATAATTGTTCAAAATTGAAGTAAATCAACTCAGCATTGCTCTTTCAGGTGTATAGATATAGATACAGCTATAAATACATACACAGATATAGATACAGAATGGTGCTGGCATTTCCATCAGTCATTTATCTCCTTTCATGTTGTTCTACTATAGTGGAATCTCTATTATCTTTCTGTGAATATAGTGGTATTGTTCCTTTTCATTCATCACATATTTATTAAGCACCTAATATGTGTCAGACTCTTTTTAGGCATTAGAAATACAGCAGTAAAGAAATCTCTACTCTCACAGAACTTATATTTTATTCCCAAGTTGGGTAGACAAAGCCAATAAATGAAACCAAATATATAATCACTAAAGGCTGTGGAGAAAAAATAGGCAGATCAGGGGACAAAAGATATATGGGATTAGAAAAAACACTTGCTGGTTCTACATTTTTCATTTTTGCCACTGTTACAAGAAATTTAGAGAATCAATGTAAACTTACATGCTAAATTATATCTTGTGATTAATCAATGCATTGTATAAAGTAGCTATGGCAAGTTTTTAGCTGCATCCTCAAAATATATGTCCTTTTATGTGTTTTCATACAAGCTTCTCAGTGATAGTAATGACTGAGACTTATTTTGTCCTGATGGGTATCTCTTAGTAGAATCTTAATGACTTTGCAATTAGGAGTAAAGAATTTCTTGAGTTACATGTGATCTTAGTTCTTTAGGACACTTCTTATAGATGTTTCAAGTTATAGAAAAATAGGACAATAATACCTTTGGAAATAAAAATATATCCTCTTCAGGTTGGAATCTATGTATAGTATAGTGAAGGCAAGTGGAACCTCAGCAAAAAAGCTTCCTGCCTTCCCACTGTTAATTTTGGATGCCAGAAAACTTACATTAATAGTCATTTTTCTAGATTATTTCCTTGCAAATCTTATCTGAGCATATGGGTTTGACTCATAATTTTCTAGTAGAAAATAAGATCTTAAGGGAAAAGGACAAAGAAAAAGGTAGGGTAGGGTGAGATTTGTAGGTTTGGGGCTGCTAAGATTCAACATGTTCTATATTACTCCAAAACAAGTGGGAGATACTAGTTTGGGAAGGACAAACTTTGTCTACTTTTTAAGTTTGTCTAGCGATCGCTAATTTCTTGCTGTGAAGAAGAATAATGAAAATTTCATCCCTAAAATAACAAAACAAAACAAAAAAGAAAAACCTATCCTCCCCTTCAGCCTTTAAAATGTAATACAATTTTGCAAAGGTGACCTTAAAAGACTAACTCTATTACTCACATGGGCTTTTTATTGAAGATAAGCTTTTGCTCACTCCAACATCATATAAGTAACCATTTTACTGATTGAAAGTTAACAGATATACAGTACACGTTTGTTTAATCACTTGGTTAATATTAGGTTATTAAGTATGAAATGTCTGATTTCCTTAAGTACTAAGTTTGACAGTTGATCTCTCTGACGTTTCACTTTGACACTTCTTGGTTTATTTTTATTGTGAAGGTACATCCTTAGTCTTCCAAAGACACATTTTGGCTTGTGATTATCTTTCAATTTCTTTAGAGTAATTTTTGTGAAACCATGGATAAGTCAAAAATTCGTGTTATTTTCAAATACGAGTTTTGTCCTGCAACCAATGCAGCACAGACAGATCAAAATATCAACGAAGTGTTTGGGAAGGATGCGGTTATTGAACACACAGTATGTGGATGGTTTGAGAAGTTCATTTCTGGTGATTTTAATCTTGAAAATGAGCCACGTGGATGACCTGAGACCAAGGGGGAAAATGATGAGGGGAAAGCTGTAGTGGAAGCAAATCCATCTCAACCTATGCATGAATTAGCAGCAAGGTTTGACGTTACTATTCCAACAATATTGGACCATTTGAAACAAATGGGTAAGGTAAAAAAGCTGGATAGATGAGTATAGCATGAATTAAAGAGCGTCAGAAGAGAGATGGTCTCCAAACTTGCCTTTCTTTGCTGTCATGACATAAAGGTGGACCATCTCTACACTGTATTGTTACGTGTGATGAAAAATGGACTCTTTTTAACAATCTCAAGCAATGACTGGATAAAGATGAAGTGCCGAAACACTGTCCAAAACTGAATATTCATCAAAAAAAGCTAATGGTGTGTGTTTGTTGGTCTAATGCTGGTATTATCCACTATAGCTTCATGAAACCTGGCCAATTGATTACAGCAGATGTCTGCCACCAATTGGATTAAATGACGAAGATACTGTGATTAAGCAGCTGAGATTGGTCAGCAGGAACAGGCCAATCCTCTTGCAAGACAATGCTCGACCACATGTCGCACAAACAATGCTGCTCAAACTATAGCAGCTGGACTTGGAAACTCTTTGTCATCCACTATATTCACCAGACCTTGTACCAACCGACTCCCACTTTTTCCAGGCTTTGGATCACTTCTTGCAAGGAAAACTGTTGAATTCTCAACAAGCTGTGGAAAATGCCTTTTGCGATTTCATTGCCACTTGCTCTCCAGGCTTCGTCGCTGCTGGCATAAACGAGCTACCTTTAAGATGGCAAAACTGTTGATTAGTTTAGGTGCTTATTTTGATTGATTGTACTGCTTCTTGAGATATAATAAACTACACTTTTGATTTGAAATCAGACATTTAATATTTAATAAACCAATATTTTTGACATTTCTTTAATAAAAATTCATAAGGTCAAATTTTAAACAAAATCATATCAGGAAATAAGAATTGTGTTTGGGGAGTTGTTTTTCTAATTGAAATTAAGAGATGTCACAGTTCAGTAAAGTAGTTGTTCAATATAAAAAGTGCAGAAATGGAAGGAATGCTATATTCAAACATAACTGTG
>NW_012149964.1:1625180-1626838 GCF_000956105.1 Propithecus coquereli | reverse complement strand
ATGTAAAAACAGCAACAACCAGAAGTGGAACAACAATGGCAGGCTCTCCCATTCAAACTTTGTCACTTGTTCCTTTAAGTTCATTTGATAAAGACAAAATCTACAATGAAATCCTTGTTTGGTGAGCTCACAAGCTTCTCTCTCTGATAATTTCTTTTGACTTTCCATTACAGATTTTTAACAATATATTTAAAACTTCTACTAGTCAAAGGTCAATCATGGGCTTCATTGTAACATTTTATAAAATGTATTCCTTCCTCCCACACCTCCTCAAAATTTATTTCTTCAAAGAACTGGTAACTCAATACCTGACGTGGATCTACCGTGATAGTAAATGTTATGTCTAAAATGACTTAACTAAAACAATTCCAGAGTGCCACCGGCAGAGATCACAGAGAAGTAAAACGGGGCACTTTCAATGCTATCCTCTCGAAGAACAGATAGGTCTTCAAAGCATGAGAGTTCAAACAGGGGCCAAACAGGTATATTATCAATGGCTGAACTATGCAATGGAGGCCTATAGGCAAAGATAATCAGTGATTAAGTGCCCAACATACACCTTACGGCTCTTCTTTCAAATATCGAATACAAGAGAAAGCCTATTTTAAAAGTCTCTTAGGTATTTTTAATGTTTTCTCAATTATCTGACTTAGTTGTATAGAGTTTGATATATGTGTCTACCATTAAATCCAGATCATGTTTTATATCAAAATTTATGTTAAGCAAAGCCAAGTTACTTGACCTTTGGTCTGTCAAAGTGTTCCTCAAGTATGCTTTGAGATGCTTTCGTGCATTTTTGTAGCGCTCAATCTCAACCTTCATCACGGGAAGAATACACAGGACTTTCAGCAATGCATACACATTAGGAAAAAACTTGATGTCAGGCAGGTGGAGGGCTTCATAAATGGTGGATGGAAGCTCAATATCTTTCCCTCTGTGTTTCCATTTAATTCTCCAACAATGAAGTTCAGCTGAGAGCGTGTCAGGATTGGGTAAATCACTTCTGTACATGTCAGCATGGTGTTCCTCTGACGTATTGAATTTGAGTTGACCCATGACTGAGGGTACCAGAGATAAACATTTAAGAGCTTTGAGGTGCTGTTCTGAGAATATATCTTTAAGTTCCTGAATAATGTGCTCCACTGTTGGAACACTTAGGGTTTCTTTATAGTAACTCTCGGAGGTCAGCTGAGGTTCCAAGTTACTTTGCTGAGCTCTGTGGAATTTCCCAGGGAGTTTCATCTGAATATCAAGTTTGGCAGCCAAATTTGTGGCTTCTTCAAACCAAAATTCATGATAAACTTCAATATTTTCCATCACTTCATTTAGTGAATGCAGTACTGCAGTCAAGCTACTGGCTGCAAAGAAGACATCAGAAGTTTGCCCCTGGAGATTTTTCCCAAAGGCCCTTGTAAAAGAGAGGACATTTTTAAGAACAACAATAGTAACAATGAAATCGAAATCTGTTACTGCACTACAGAGGACAAATGCTCGGCCAGCTATACAGTTATTCCATCTAATAGTTGTGTCACTATTTATACCATCTAAACATAAAACAAGTGCTTGCAGAAGGTCCACTAAAATTTCGAAAGCATCATGCCTTCCTGTCCACTGAGAATGGCAAATTTCCTTCAGTTTTTTGCCCCTTTCTTCACTGT
>NW_012149964.1:1621554-1625130 GCF_000956105.1 Propithecus coquereli | reverse complement strand
TCTGTGTTTCAAATATGTCCATCCTTCGGGTAGTGCACATTGCATAGGAGTTTATAAAATAATTCAGTTTCAAGAATAGTTATAAACCTCTAACACTTCTTTTTGTGATTTTTAATCCTAGATGACCTAGAGAAGGAAATTATGAGGCTTTACGTGCTACCATTTGCTTTTGCCTCAGTAATATTTTTGTTTATAACTTATCTGATTTTGCACAGGAAAGAAATTTTATTGAAAATGGTAAGTGTATAACATTATGATTTTTAGTCTGAGACAGAAGATAACAAAAAATATCCTACACTTAGAACCAATGGGTCTATATTTTATAATTTTGCCTGCTCACTGTGGGTATATAATAGATTCTGTATGGATTACAATGATGTCTTCTGAAAATACAATAATTTAACAAATTAACCCTGTAAGACTACATTTTGGGATGGATTTCCGTTTGTCAAAATAGAATAATAATACTTTAGAACTTAAAATACTATTTACCTCTAGATTAGAGAACAGTGTAAAGAAAGAGTTACAGGAGAAAAGCAGGATTGGGAGAAAGGAAAGGGTGACTTAAAATGGTCATAGACTGAAACATATTACCAGTGTACCACAGGCATAGGATCACATACAAATTATAAAACATAGTGCCTGTCCTCAGAGATCACACTCTAGTTGGAAGAGAGAGGACCTATACAAAAAATACAACTTGTAAGATGTTTTTGGTTGATTGCTATCTGAGTTGTACAGAAAATGTTATAGCATTTCAGAAGATGGGGGATCGCTGTGGGTTGGTGGCCTTTAAGGAGGAGTTACCATTTGGAGAAAAGTATCTTCATACCATATCTTTTCAAGATAGAAATGCAAATGTGTATGAAATGCTTCACTTTGCTGAATGCTTTTTTACTTATTTCCGAGTTATTAATCCTCAATGAAATAGTTTGCTATTGACGATTTGTTAATAACAGAGCTCTTTCTAAATTTCAGGATTTTTATACAAAAAAGGAAGATTTTTCTCAGCAAGAGACATCTGTTGACTTACCAGTCTCCTGTGATATGGACAAATGTTAAACATGAATCTTATTAAACTTAATTTTTTCTTCAAATGTTGAATGCATCTTGTTTTAAGGCATTGTTGTATTTAAATAGGCTTTAGAATACTTGAATCCTCAGCTAGTAGTAAATTCTCTGGGTTCTAAGAACAGAGTTTTTTTCTCACAAATTCATGGTGAGACTATTGCCATAGACAAGTCAAGGGATGGGTCAGATTTTATTCAATGATGTACTAATAAAACAATGTGATTTTGCAACTTGCACTAAACTATAGCGATACTGCCAAATTTTGGAAGATGAGATTGTAGTTTTATTTGTTGTTTGTTTTAAATTGCCCTCAGGATGAAAGTATTGAGCATGGATAGTTTGGCTTTATAAGTGCCTGTGGAAAAGATTAATAGGAAACAAGAAGTTTTAAATACATTTGTAGTCCTAAATGAGTGCTTCACATTTCACGAAAGAAAAAAAGAGTGTGGAAAGGCTGAAAATAATCAAATAACTAGGGATCATATTTGAAATATTCATATGTCACAAACTACACACTAAAAGCTTGGGAGCTTCCTATACTAGTTGGCAGGCAACATTTTCTACTTTCTGATGGTGTGTTTTTTGTTGTTTTTTTTTTTGGTTAAAAGACCAAAAGACACAAGCCTTTGAAATTCGTAAGAAGCTTTTTAAAAGTATATCCAAACTTCAGAGAATGTGGCAACCTAGGTGCAGACAGTTGCTTTTAAACTTGGGGAATAATGGACTACAATTGTGATTGTAGATTATAATCAAGAGCCAATTTTACTTTGGACTAATTTCTACTTGATACTATTCAAAGTAGAGTGGTCATCACCTGGGAGCTGCTTAGAAATGCTCCAACACAGACCTACTCAGCAATCTACATTTTAACAACATCCCCAGGTGATTCTTTTGCACATTCAATTTGAAAAGCTCTGATTTATAGCAGTATTTTACAATGTAAAATACTAAAATAATATAATAGGTAAGTTCATAGGGTAACTACAGCTGTAACTGATAATTGCCACTGATCATCTCTAAAAGAGGGAAAAGAGCTAAAACTGAGGTGTAAACCATAACACCATCCTTTAATATCACTTGTAATCAATGATAGGATGCACCACAATTTCCCTAAGTAGTCCTTGTTAAACATTAAAACTCCTGTGATAATATGAATTAAGAAGCAATATGACAGGCAATTTTTGTCAAGCCAGGGCTTGCTGAAGTCGGTCATGTGTGTTGAGAGGTGTTAGGGGGAAAGGAGGAATGTGGAGGGGGAGAGATTGAGGTGAGGCAGGGAAATGGCAGGCAACCTCATCTTTGGAGGCTGAGTGGGTCTTGGAGACCTAGTATTCCAATTCCCTTGTTTAGAGCACGCATAACAAGCCCTACCAATCAAAGGATTTCTGGAATTGCCCCCATAAAATTAGAAGCCCCAATCAGAATTGCCCCAACGAAGTGGATACGAGAATCAAGTGGCACCAAATTTGGACAGAGTTACCTTGCAAAAGGACCCCTGGAACTCCTGACTTACTAGCTGTGTAAGTTTACTAACCTTACAGTAATGTGAACCCAAATTATATGAAATGGTCTTTTTTTTTTTTTGAGAGATGAGTCACCTATGTTGCCTAGGCTAGACTCAAATTCCTGGGCTCAAGCGATAAGCGATCCTCCCACCTAAGCCTCCCAAGTAGCTGGGACTATAGGTTAGGTATGTACCACTATGTCTGGCTGAAATTGAATTTTTGAATTCCCATTTTTTTTTCTTTTTGCATATGATGGAGTTTTAAGGTATCGAATATTTCCCAAACGCTTGGTACACAGACAGTGCCTTAAGTCATGGCCCTCTTTTGCCCATCTGTCTTTTGCTGCTTGGCTCTGCCCCAGCCCCTTTGCCGCTTGGCTGTACCCCTCCCCTAGGACCTTCCAAGATCCAGCAACTAAGGCATAACACCTGTCACTGTAGGAGTCTCTCAGAACTCTACTCTAGGGCTAAAGTGAGCAAGGATGGCTTCATGGGTGTGCGCCTGCGCAATTGTACAGGGCTCCATGCTTGGAAGGGACCCAAACATGGTTTAATGGTCTGCTGTTGCCATCTGGAAATTCATTCTTCACCATGCCCTACTAATTATGCAACCACTCCTGATAGCCAGCATCAGTCTGATTAATCTGTTCAGGCTGTACCATTAAAAAATGAACATCACCCATATTTTTTATTTTGGCAAATCAGTGATTGAGATCTTAGAAATCACTCTGACCACATATCCTTCCGCTCATCCATCCATCCTTCAATTCAGTTCAATATTTATTGCACACCTACTATATACCAGACACTGTGCTAGTGTAAATATATAGCTATCCAGCTCAAGTTAGATAGTCATGTGCTTGAACGAGAGAGAAGTGACATTTATCAGGTGTCTACTATGAGTCAGCTTCTGTGCTAGGTGCTTTATATATATTATTTCAATAATCTTTTAATTCTCACCACAATCTGAGATGTATATAAGGTGTCTATATTATGAATGA
>NW_012149964.1:1616380-1618357 GCF_000956105.1 Propithecus coquereli | reverse complement strand
AATATGAATGAATTAAAAAATCTAATCAAAAGGCAGAGATTTTAAGACTGGATTAAAAAAAACAAGATCCAACTATATGCTATCTATAGGATTCAACAATACAGGTTTTAAGAGAAGGGTCCAAAAAAGATATACCATGCAAATGTTAATCATAAGAGAGCTGAATGGACTATACGTATGGCAAAAAATATTTTTTTTTATTATTTCAGCATATTATGGGGGTAAAGATGTTTAGGTTACGTATGTTGCCCTTCCGCACCCGCCCCCGAGTCAGAGCTTCAAGCGTGTCCATCCCCCAGATGGTGTGCATCGCACTCATTATCTATGTATATACATACAAAAAAAAGATTTTAATTCAAAAAAGTATCACTAGGGATAAAGAGGAATGTTTTGTAATGATAAAAGGATGAACCCATTAGGAAGACATAACAATAATATATGCATCTAACAAAGCAGCCCCAAAATACATGGAGAAAAAACTGATAGAATTGAAGGGATAAATAGACAATTTTAACAATAATAGTTATATTTTAAGAACCCACTTTAAATAACAGATAGATCAACTAGGAGAAAGATCAACTAGGAAATAGAATACTTGAGCAATAAAATAAACCAGCTAGTCCTAACAGACATCTATATAATAATTAACCCAACAGCTGCAGAATATATATTCTTCTAAGGAGGACATGGTACGTTTTCCAGGATATACCATATGCTAGGACATAAAATAAGCCTAAATAAATGTAAAGGTATTGAAATTATATAAAATATGTTCTCTGAATGTAACATAATGAAATTAGAAAACAATAAAAAATGCAAATTGGGAAATAGACAAATATGTGAAAATTAAACAACTCCTAAATAACAATGGGTCAAAGAAGGAATCACAAGGGAAAGTAGAAAATACTTTTAGAAGGAAAACAAAAACACAGCATGCCTAAATTTATGAAATACAGTGAAAGAAGTGCTTAGCAAGAAATTATAGCTATAAATTCATATAATAAAAAGAAAAAATTAACAACCTAAACTTCCACTTGAGACATTGGCAAAAAGAGCAAACTAAACTTAAAGCAAGCAGAAGATAGTAAATGATAAAGATTAGAGCAAGGTACATGAAATAGACAATAGAAAAACAACAGAGATTATCGAAAAACTAAAAGTTATTTCAAAAGATCAATAAAATCAACACACTTTTAGTTAGAATGACCAAAAAGAAGACGAAAGAAAGGGAAAGGGAGAGGGAGAGGGAAAGAGGGGGAGGGAGGGAGAGAATACTCAAATTACTAAAATCAGGAATGAAAAAGGGGGAGTTACTATAAACTCTAGAGAAATAAAAATTATTGTAAGGGAATTTTATGCCACAAATTATAAAACTTAGATGAAATGGCCAAACTCCTAGAAATACACAAATGACTGAAAATGACTAAAGGAGAGATAAAAAATCTGAACAATAAAGAAAAGAGAATTTTAAATTTTAACCCCTAAGAAAGTCTGGGCCCAGATGGCTTCACTGATGAATTCTACCAGCCAGACATTTAAAGAAGTCATGCCAATTCTATACCAATTCTCCACAAAGTATTCCTAAATGTAGAAGGACAAAGAACATTTCCCAACTCATTGTACGAAGACAGTATTATCCTAATGCCAAAAATAGAGGCCAGTTATTTTGCAGACTGCTAGTCAATTTTGGTTTGTCCAATGTTTCCTCATGATTAGTTTCATGTTATGCATCTTTGACAGAAGTGATACTGTATTCATCTTATTGCATTCTATCAGGTGGTGCACGATTTCAGTGCATGCCATTATTGATGATATTTACTGAGTACTTGATTAAAATGGTTGCTATCAAGCTTCTCCACCTTAAAGTTGCTCTCCCTTCACCTTGTAATTAATAAGTATTTTGTATTTTAAAGTATGTAAATATCCTATTGCTCATTACAATTTAGGTTTATTAATTTATTTCTGTTTTGATTAATG
>NW_012149964.1:1613814-1616115 GCF_000956105.1 Propithecus coquereli | reverse complement strand
GTTGGCCATCAGCATTTTTTATCTTCCCCAGCTCTGTGTTGCAGAAGCTATAGTCCAGGAAGAGAAATCTGAGGCTCCCTTCTACCCAGCTACCACTCATAGGACTGAAACTCTACCCTAGGCACAGCAGGCCACCAATACTGGGCTCCAATAGCCCTCACATTAGCTTGTTTATAGGCCAGAGGTTCCAGAGAGGGAAAGGAGGAACAAGTCAAAAAGATCACGGCTGCCTCCCAATCTCATAGTCCTTCTTGTAAGAGGTACTACTGCAAGAGCAATAGGTTTTCATTAATACCTCCACCTATGGAGCAGTAGCACAGAGATTCTGCTTATGGGGAGAATCAAGCCATAGGAACGGAGGGCTTTGTAGCTCTCCCTAAGGAGACTGACTTTATTTGGAATAGAGAGTGGTAACATTCAAGTCTAAGGGTCCCGTCTATAAAAAATGCAGATCTTACTGGTGAACAATTAAGAGGAGATTGGTAGCCCCATGGTAGCACTCGTAACAAAATGACAGAAAAATGGTAGATCAGCTCTAAGTTAAAAGAGAGAATCAGGCAGCTGAGAAAAGCCCTTTTGATGTTAGGAGCAAGCCTCAAAGATAAGTCTCAAAGTCTATTCTTGCAGTGGGACAAAATTTAATTGGGTCACACATTGTAGAACAATTTATGCCCCAGGTCATTGTGGAAAACACAAGTAATCAACTAACAATTAGCTTAGGCTAACAACTGGGCATAATAGCAATAGAGGCAGACCAGTTAGAAACTTAACAGGAAAATCATAGAAAGAGAATAAGAGAGACTGTGGGTGGGGAGGCAGGAGGGAGAGGTCAGGGCATGCCAAAGGCTGTGCCCTCAGAATGGCAACATCAGAGGCCACACATTGGGGGGGGATAGACTTTACTATAATAGTCCAGCCAAGTAACTAAACAAATAAACAAGTAAATAACAACTGATACCAAGGGGATCGGAATCCAGAGTTGCTACAATATGTTATCTAAAAGGTTTAATTTTTAACAAAAAATTACAATATATGCAAAGAAACAGGAAAATGTGAGCTGTACACAGAATTTAAAAGAGCAGGCAACAGAAACTATTTTGTGAGAGGGCTCTGATGTTAGATTTAACAGACAGAGGTTTCAATGGAAGTATTATAAATACATCCAAAAAACTAAAGGAAAGCATGCTTAAAGGAGTAAAGGAAGGTATAAGGACAATGTCCCCTCAAAGAGAGAATATCAATAAAAAGAAATTATAAAAAAATACCCATAATGCAAATTTTGGATTGAAAATACAATAACCAAAATTAAAAATGTACTGAAGGGGCTAAAGAGTAGATTTAAACTTACAGAAGAATCAGTGAACTTTAAGGTATATTGATAGAGATTATATAACCTGAAGAACAGAGAGGAAAGATAAAGAAGAAAAGAAAAATGAACAGAATCTCAGAGAATGTGGCACACCATTGAAAGCACTAACTTTCATGTTAAGGAGGACAAGGAGAGGAAAAAGGGAAAGAAACAGGAAAATATTGAAAAAATAATGACTGAAAACTCATCAAATTTGATGAAAACATTAATCTATATATCCAAGAAGCTCTATGAACTCCAAGTAGGATAAATGCAAAGATATCTATATGAAAGGGAACTCTAATAAGATTAACACCTGACTTCTCATCAGAAAAAATGGAGACTGAAGGCAGTGGAATGATCTATTTGAAGTGCCGAAATAAAAAAAATGAACCATCAGTAACGTTATATCCAGCCAAACTGTTTTTCAAAAGTGGGGGCAAAATTAATACATTCCCAGATAAACAAATACTAAGAGAATTAGTTGCCAGTAAATATGCCTTACAAGAAATACTAATACTAAAAGAAGCTCTTCAGGCTGGTGGCAAGTACTAATTTAAATTCACACAAAAAACCAAAGAGGACTGATAAAGGTAATTATGTAATTATAAAGGACTTTATAAATACCCATTTCTTATTCTGTCTTCTCTTAACTAATTTAAAAAGCAATACATTAAAATAACAGATATAAAATTCTATTTTTAGGCCTATAACTTATAGAAATGTAAGATTTTTGACAATAACAGCACAAAGGAAGTGAGAGGAAGCAGAGTTGTATTGGAGTAAGGAAACGATACCAGATGGTAACTTGAATCCATAGGAAGAAATAAAGGGAACCAGATATGGTAAATAAGGAGTTCATAAAACAAACTCTGTCAATATTGCTTGTTCTCCTTTCTTTTCTCAATGGTGTCAAAAGACATAAAGTTATATAAACTAACAATTGTAACAAT
>NW_012149964.1:1600132-1601764 GCF_000956105.1 Propithecus coquereli | reverse complement strand
GTAAAAAGACCTTCTGGGATTTCGTCAGCCTCATGTCCATCCAGAGGTATGTTTTGCTTTCCCATAAGAATCAAGATTTCAAATAGAGATTTTAGATATTCTTTGTTTTCCTTCTCTTCAAGGGTTAGAAGTAAAATGTCCTCATCCTGTTCTTCACCCCCCTCTTCTACACTGGGATTCTGAGCATTGCTGTTGTTGGTTTCTTTATGTTTTTGTTCTTGTTCGGAAGTTTCATCAATTGTTTTCTGTTTCAGTGTCCTGATTTCATCTCCACTCAATTCTTTTATTTGTTTTCTGTGTCTACTGTGTGGATTGTTCAAATGACTGGTAAGATCAAATATTGTTGGTATTGCATTATCTCGAAGAACTGTCCTATAAGGACTAGTTCTACAGATCATAGAGGTCTCAAAGTGTTTGGCACATAATCGATAATGTTTATTTAGTTGATCAGGTGTTTTATCTTCTAAGTCTGCTCGCCTACAATTCTCCACCCACTTCCGGCATCTGGCCGGATCCCGCGGGAACCTGAAAAAGGCCAGGTCGGACTGCGAGCTCTTCCGTGTGCAGTTGGGGGCAGCACAGAAGTTCGGCATCGTTGCCCGCCCGCCGGCCGGCCCAGCCCTCCCCTCCCCGCCTCCTCAGGGCAGTCCGCCCACCTGTCGGGGCCGGGAGCCAGGCCGGCTGGCCGGCTCGGCAGGGCTGGCGTGCGGGGGAGGGGCCGAAATGTGGAATTTAGAAGCCAATATATGGAGGCTATATGTACTCACTATTTTCCAGGCCCTCTCATTGGGAAATGTATATGTGCATGAGTGTCTGTGTGTGTGTGTGTGTGTGTGTGTATGTGTGTGTGTGTCCCCTCGATTCTACTTAGGCTCTGATGTCGCATGTGCTGGACTGCCCCCAGCCCATGTGAATGCCTTCCTCAACTTGCTCAGACTCTGACATCCAATGCCAGTCCATCCTTTTACAAGTATGCCCCCCTCACTTGCTAGGCTTTGATACCCTGCACTTGGACTCCCCTGTGTGTGGACACTATCCTTACTTCGTTCAGTCTCTGACTCCCCTTGTCAACCTGCCTCATGCTTGTAGATTTACTCCCCAACTGCTAAGGCTCTGACTCTATACCCCAGGCCAGCTTCCTATTTGGATACCCTGCAGACTGAGCTGAATCCCCAAGTCAAGCTGCTCCCTTGCATGGATACCCTCCTCTTTCTGACTTGGGCACTGACTGCATATGCCAGGACAGGTTCTAGCATGGACACCTTATTTATCCTAATCAGGCTGTGATATCTCATAGTAGCCTGTCCTATCCCCCTTTGTAGATCTCATTTCACCCTCTTTGAGTTCTGACTCCCCACCATAGGCTACTGCAACTGCATGGATATCCTTTTCACCTCACTTCAACTCTAACGTCTCACTGTGAGCCATCATGGTTCCACTCTGATCCCCTACCATGGATGTCAAACTTGATCTGTCTCACCTGATGGCTTTATGATGACTTCTTCAGCAAGAGGAGGAAGGGGAAGGGTGTGCTTGAGTTGAATTTTAAAAGACAAGTAGGCATTGCTAATTGAGGATAGATAAAGGGCATTTTGGGTAAAGGAACTCATATGTGAACTATGGCATATAGAA
>NW_012149964.1:1580770-1583002 GCF_000956105.1 Propithecus coquereli | reverse complement strand
ACCTTTCTCCTTCCAGTTCTCCTCGGCAACGTCTTTCCGTGGACTCTCCTGTAGTTTCAGGCACTCTTCCTTCCGACCCTCACCCGATCTATGTTTCTCTGCTCGCTTATTTTTTTTTCTCTTTCTTCTAAAATTCGTCTTTTTTGCAGAGACCTTCTGACTGGCGGCTTGTCTCATCCGCCATCTTGGTTCCTCCTCACATCTTCCATTTTTATCATATATTTAATTTTTGTGTGTGAGTTTATTTTGGGACTTTCTTTTCTTTCCCCTTGATCTCTAAGTCTAATCACATACCAATACCATCATTAGTCTTCTTTTTCAGAAATTTCCTGGCTCTTTTTACATTTTTATTTTTCAACATATATTTTAGAATTGGCTTGTTTTTTTTCCTACCTCAATTCTATTAGTATTTTTATTGATATCTCACAATTACAAAATAACTTGGGGAAAAATTTATATGTGTGCAAGATTGTGTTTTCCTATCCAAGAATATGGGTGCCTTTCCATTTTGTCATGTGTTACATAGTGTTTTTCAGTAGCATTTCAGAATTGTCTTCAACCAAACATTGTATGTTTCTTGTTAACTTTATTCTTAAGTAATTGCTTGTAGCTGTTGTACATGGTATCTTTCCTCCATTATAACTGTAATTGGCTATTAGTATATAGGAACACTGTTTTGTAGATTTTTTTATTCAGCCATCTTGCTCAATTCTTTTTTAAATTGATGCGTAATATTTGTACATATGTATGGGGTACATGTGATATATTGTTACATGGATAGAATATGTAATGGTCAAGTCAGCATATTTAGGGTATTTATCACCTCAAGTATTTATCATTGCTATGAATTGTGAAAATTTCAAGTCCTCTCTTCTAGTTATTTTGAAATATACAATATGTTGTTAACTATAGTCACTCTGCTATTCAACAGTAAAACTTATTCCTTCTATCTAACTGTATATTTGTACCCATTAACCAACCTTTCCTCATTGCTGCTCCCCCCACACACACACCCTTCCCAGCTTCTGGTATCTCTCATTCTACTCTCTACCTTCATGATATCGACTTTTTACGCTACCACATATGAGTGACAACATGCGCTATTTGTCTTTCTGTGCCTGGCTTATTTCACTTGACATAATGACCTCCAGTTCCATCATGTTGCTGCAAATGACATGATTTCATTCTTTTTATGGCTGAGTAGTATTCCATTGTGTATTTATCCACCTTTTCTTTTTCCATTCATTCATTGATGGACACTTAGGTCAATTGCATATCTTTGCTATTGTGAATAAATGCTGCAATAAACATGCAAGTACATATATCCCCTTGTTTTACTGATTTTTTTTTTGGATAAATAGCCAATAGTGGGATTGCTGGATTGTATGGTAGTTCTATTTTAATTTTTAAATAAATCTCCATATTGTTTGTGCTAATTTATATTTCCACCAACATTGTATAAGAGTTCCCTTTTCTCTACATCCTCTCCAGCATCTGTTATTTTTTGTCTTTTTGATGGTAGCCATTCTAACTGGAGTAAGATGGTATCTCATTATGGCTTTGATTTGCATTTCCCTTATGATTAGTGACGTTGAGCATTTCTCATATTCCTGTTGGCCATTTGCATGTCTTCTTTTGAAAAATGTCTATTGATGTCCTATGCCCATTTTTTAACGGGACTATTCGTTTTTTTACTGCTGACTTGGTTGAATTCCTTGTATATTCTGAATATTAGACCCTTCTTGGATGAATAGTTTGCAAATATTTTCTTTCATTTAACAGATTGTCTCTTCACTCTGCTGTTTCCTTTGTGGTGCAGAAGCTTTTTAGTTGAATATAGTCCATTTGTCTATTTTTGTTTTGTTGCCTGTGCTTTTGAGGTCTTTGTCATGAATTCTTTGCCTAGACCAATGTCCAGGAGAGTTTTCCCTAGGTTTTCTTCTAGTATATTTATAGTTTCTAGTCTTATGTGTAAGTCTTTAATCCATCTTGGGTTGATATTTGTATATGGTGAGAGATACTATCCAGTTTTATTCTTTTGCATACAGATATCCAATTTTCCCAGCACCGTTTATTGAAGATGGTGTGTTTTCCCCAAGATATCTTTTTAGTGCCTTTGTCAAATATAAGTTGGCTGTAAATATGTGGGTTTATTTCTAGGTTCTCTATTCTGTTCCACTGGTCTGTGTATCTGTTTTTACAGCAATACCATGCTGTTGTGGTTACTATAGA
>NW_012149964.1:1578634-1580720 GCF_000956105.1 Propithecus coquereli | reverse complement strand
TTATTTAATTGGAAGGAGTTGTCTTCAATCTCTGAGATTCTTTCTTCTGTTTGATCTACCGTGTTCTTGAGGCTTTCCACGGTGTTTTGTAGTTCCCTGTATAAGTTGTTTATTTCCAGGAGATCGGTTTGATTTTTCTTTAATATGTCAATTTCTTTAGTGAATTTTTCTTCCAAGTCCTGGTTTTTTTTTTGTGGTTTCTTTGTGTTGGTTATCCATTTTTTTGTTGGATATCATTCAGTTTTCTTGCAATGCATGTTTGAAATTCTTCTTCTGTCATCTTAGTGTTGTGAGTTTGGTTAATGTCCATTGCTGGGGAGCTGTTGTTCCTCTTTGGGGGTGTGCTTTTCGTTTGAGTCTTCATACTTCCAGAGTTCTTTTGCTCTTCCTTCCCATCTGGATCAGTTGTTCCTTCTTGACTTTAAATTTTCCTTTGGATATTGACATGCCCTGTTTAGTCTCTGAGCCAGTAGGTGGTGTTTGTGGGTGAGACTCGACCACACCCTTTATGATGAATCAGTAGATGCAGTAAAAGGGTGTGCAGGATGACCTCCCTGTCAGTAGATGGCACTTGCAGGGAGGAGCAAGCTGCGGTGCTGTTTTTGGGTCCTGTAGCTAGCTCTTATTCCTCTAGACAGGCCCTCTTGTGCCTCAGGTGGTGGGTGGGGCCGTGGGATTTCCAGGTGTGTCCTTATTCTTCCCCTCATTGGGAGGAGTGAGTCTAGGTGGGGCTGGGTTGGGCAAGCCTGCCCTCAGGCTCCACAACTGCTGCTAGCAGGTTCAAAGGTCTGCTCTTTGTTTCTGTGCAAAGCTGCCGGGAGGGGCTGAAATGGGTCTGCTCAGGTGAAAGTCTGGGCTTAGGGGCTGGGGTGTCCAAGACCTGCCCTCTGGAGCAGGTCCCGCTCCCCTCCACTCTCCCCCTCTCCATGGCCTCTCCCAGGCCTCTGCCAGCAAGCGGTAACTCAGGCCTATCGATCTCCCCTGGCTGTGACGTGGGCCATGGGTGGGAGGTTCCCTACTCAGGATTGTAGCCTGAGTTGTCCTTATTCTCCGCCTCAGTGGGGGCAGGACCAGGAGTGAGTCTGGGTGGGGCTGGGTTGGATAAGCCTGCCCTCAGGCTCCACAGCTGCTGTTAGCAGGGCTCAAAGTTCTGCTCTTTGTTTCTGTGCAGAGCTGCCGGGAAGGGCTGAAATGGCTCCACTCAGCTGAAAGTCTGGGCTTGGGGGGGTGGGGCTGTCCAAGACCCGCACTCTGGAGCAGGTCTCGCTTCCCTCCAATCTTCCCCTCTCCGTATCCTCTCCCAAGCATCTGCCAGCAAGCGGGGCCTCAGGCCGATTGATCTCCCCTGGCTGTGACGTGGGCTGGGAGGTTCCCTACCCAGGATCTTAGCCCGAGCTCGGTGCACAGCCCTCCCTTAGGAGGAGGGTTGCTGCTCAGGCATGCTGATCTGCCCCTGAAGGCACACGCTCCTCAGTAGGCTCTTTCACAGATCTCTCCTCCATGCCCCAGGGCAGTGCAATCGCGACCCAAGTGTACGGGGTCTGGTCTGCAGGCCTGACCCCTGGACCCTGAAGATCAATCCCTGACCCTGCCAGGGGGAGAGATGCTGGTTTTGAATCACCTACAGGGTGCCCAAGCTGGATCTATTTCACTCCACCTCGGGATTTGCCCCACTCGCCTGGAGTCCCCAGGCAAGTAGCACCTGGGAGGGCTGGCAGGTTGGGAACTGGCAGTCTGAGTACCCCTCAGTCGGCTGTAGGGCCCCAAAAGGAAAGGTCCCGTTCCTTGGACATGGCTCCGTGTGACGGCTAAATTGTCTTTCTGGGCACGCACGGGTAGGGAGGGGGAAGGAGAGAATGGAGCACTATGGCGTCTGCCGCTAGGCTCGGGTCTGCCCCTGGGAAGGTGCCCCGAGTGGGCTGGGAGCCCAGCGCTGAGTCCGGAAGAGGCCACTGCTCACTGGCAGCAGCCGTCTCTGGGCTGGTGTCGGCAGGTCTCTCCAGCTGCTCAGGAGCCACCAGCAGTCTCAGATGCAAGGGAGGGGGAAGTTATCTGCTCCACCTACCCTTGTCGCTGGTCTCCAAGC
>NW_012149964.1:1574686-1575949 GCF_000956105.1 Propithecus coquereli | reverse complement strand
CCAGCTTTATTTTTTATTTATTTATTTTTTTACTCAAGATTGCTTTGACTATTCAGGCTCTTTATTGGTTCCATACAAATTTTAGGATTCTTATTTCCATTTCTGTGAAAAACGACATTATTATTTTGACAGGGATTGCATTGAATCTGTAGATCACTTTGGGTAGTATGGTCATTTTAACAATATTGATTCTTCTGATCCATGAGCATGGGATGTCTTTCCATTTGTTCGTGTCCTCTTCAATTTCTTTCATAAATGTTTTATAGTTTTTTTTACTGAGGTTTTTCACCTCTTTGGTTAATTTATTCCTAGGATTTTTTTTTTCTTGGTAACTATTGTAAATGGGATTCCTTTCTTGATTTCTTTCTCAGCTCATTCATTATTAATGTACAGAAATACTACTGAATTTGTATGTTGATTTTATATCCTGTAACTTTACTGAATTTATGTATCATATCTAAGAGTTTTTTGGTAGAGTCTTTAGGTTTTTCTAAATATATGATCATGTTATCTCCAAAGAGGGATAATTTGACTTCCTTTTTTCCAGTTTAGATGCTTTTTATTTCTTTCTCTTGCCTGATTGCTCTGGGTAAGACATCCAGTACTATGTAAAGTAGATGTGGTGAAAGTGGGCATATATAGCCTTTATTACATTGAGGTATGTTCCTTCTATGTCTAGTTTGCTGAGAGTTATCATGAAGGGCCGTTGAATTTTATCATATGCTTTTTCTGCATCTATTGAGAGGATTGTATAGTTTTTGTCCTTTATTCTGTTGATGTGACGTATCACATTTATTAATTTGTAGGCTGAATCCATTCTTGCATCCCTGGAATAAATCTCACTTGATCACAGTGTATTATCTTTTAGATGTTCTGTTGAATTCAGTTTGCTAATATTTTATTGAGGATTTTTGCATCTATGTTCATCAGGGATATTGGCCTGTAGTTTTCTTTTGTTGTTGTTTCTTGTTTGGTTTTGGTATCAGAATAATGTGGCCTTACAGAATGAGCTAGGGAGACTTCCCTCCTCTTCAATTTTTTGGAATAGTTAGAATAGGATTGGTGTTACTTTTTCATTATAAGTTTTGTAGAGTTTGGCAGTGAAGCTATATGGTCCTAGGATTTTCTTTTGGTGGGAGCCTTTTAGTACTGATTAAATCTCATTACTCCTTATTGGTCTGTACAGGTTTTCTATTTCTTCTTGATTTAATCTTGATAGGTTGTATGTGTCCAGGAATTTATTCATTTCCTCTGGGTTTTCCA
>NW_012149964.1:1533177-1573895 GCF_000956105.1 Propithecus coquereli | reverse complement strand
TATTACATTAGAGTCTATCTCTTTCTTTAGATTTAGATAGATATATTTTCTTTATATTTCTGAGCGCTTTGGTATGGGTGCATATATGTTTAGAATTGTTATATCCTCTTGCTGACCTGATCCCTTTTTCACCATATAATAACCTTTGTTAACTCTTTTTACTGTTTTGACTTAAAGTCTGCTTTATCTGATATAGGTATAGCTACACTTGCTTGCTTTTGGTTTCTGTTTGCATGTAATATCTTTTTCCATCCCTTTGGTTTCAGTCTGTATGTGTCTTTACAGGTGATATGACTTTCTTGTATGCAGCATATTGTTTTACCCATTCAGTCAGTCTATATCTTTTAAGTGGAAAATTTATTCTGTTTACATTCAAAGTTGTTATCGATATGTGAGATCTTATTCTTGTCATTCTATTAATTGATTTCTGGTTGTTTTTTATATTGTTTTTTCCTTTCTTTCTCTCCTATCATTTATCACTGTGGTTTGGTAGTTTTCTGTAGTGGTAACATTTGACTCCTTTTAATTCCTCATTTGTGTGTTTTCATGATGGTAGACTTTGTCCTTTTACTTCCAGGAAATGGAATATGGACCTCTAGGTGGTGTCTCACTTACCCCTTTTCTGAATTGGGGAGCCTCTCTGGGCTCCCAGCCAATCTTGGCTTAATATGCTGCCTCATGTCCTGCTCCTTCCCTGCCTTAGGTGTTTCCTGTCACTTTTCTGTTGAATTCCTATATTATCTCTTAGATGATCTATTTGAAGTGTGATTATCTACTTGCTATTTTGGTTCTTGTTTGTGAAGGAGGTGAGTACCAGATGCTTCTAGTTACCCATCTTGAAGCCCCCCCTGCCCATTATTTTAAAGTATGTAATAATTTTTTTTGGTTTCTCTATATATAAACTCATATCATCAACAAATAATGCTTACATTGCCTTCATCTCTCTACTTTTTTAAACTAAATTTTAAAAATTTAGGACAGTTTTAGATTCCTCCTCCAAAAAAAGCAAAGATGGTATGGAGTGCTCCCATATCTCACATACATTATTAATATCCGAAGTCCATACTTTATTTAGATTTCCTTAGTTTTTACCTAATGTCTACTTTCTGTTCTAGGAACCCATCTAGAGTATCAGATTACATTTATTAGTCTAGTCTCCTTAGGTTCCTCTTGACTGTAAAAATTTCTCAGGCTTTCTTTGTTTTTGATGACCATGACAGTTTTCAGGAGTACTGGTCAAGTATTTTGTAGAATGTGTGTCAATTGGCATTTGTCTGACATTTTCTACTTAATTAGACTGGGGCTGTGGGTTTTTGGGGAGAAGGCCATAGAGGTAAAGTGGCATTTTCATTACATAATATCAAGGGTATATACTATCAACATGACTTGTCACTATTGATGTTGACCTTTGCCACATGGCTGAGGTAGTGTTTGCCAGGTTATTACACTGTAAAGTTACTCTTTCCCCCCTTTTCCCTACTTTATTCTTTAGAAGGAAGTCACTATGTGTAGGCCACACTTATGGAATAGGGAGCTGTATTCCATCTCCTTGAGAGTAGAGTATCTACATAAATTATTTGGAATTCTTATGCATGGGAAATTGGTCTATTCTCTCACATTTATTTATTCATTCAATCATTTTTTTATATCAGTATGGGCTCATAAATATTTATTTTATACTTTGAATTATGTTCCAATACTGCTTTATTCATTTTGTTACTCATATTGTTCTAGCTTGGTCATTGGGCACCTTTTCCTGTTTTCCTTTGACATATCCTCATCATTGTGGGTTTTTTTTTAAAGTACTTCCTCACTTTTGGAACTACAAGATGCTCCTGGATTTTCTTTTACATTTCTTCCGTAAGCCTTGGAATCAGCCATTTCTACAGGGAGTCTGGTCCCTTTTGTTGGAAAATGGCATTAGAAACTAACTAGATGTGCTTATTGCTACATAGTCATTTCTTTTAGGTTTCTGGAGTGTTGTTTCTTTAAGGCCCTTTCAGGTAATAGCACAAAGAAATATATATGTGTATGTTCATTAGTGTATTTACACATACCTACAAATATTTCTTTATGTAACCATCTATATCAATAAAAGTTAAACATGAATTCATACTGATATATCCAACACAAGCCATTACCACATGGATCATTCTCACCTACTCCCCTTGTAACCTCCTACTCCAAAAGTGAGAAACTTATCTACCACCATCTGTCATCTATTTAACTAATTGTTCAAGTATACACATATAATGGTATCAGGATTGTAACCTTGTACCCCTATTGGACAAAACATCATCAGCTATAGTATAGCTCTTATGTACAGTTTCTTTTGCCTTTAGTCTTACAAACTCCACTCATTTCCAAAGTTCTTTAGGTTAGCACTTTCTCTTCACCTCCTTCAGTGAGGTAATTTCACATATTTGGAATACAGTTAGATCATTTTGTCTCATTCTGCATTCCATTTTGAGACTTTTATGACCTCCTACGTGATTTTTTAAAATGTGCATACATTAAAGTTTACACTTGGTGTTGTAAATTTGATGGATTTCGACAACTGTATAGTGTAATGTATTCACCATAACAATATCATATAGAATAGTTTCACTGCCTTGAAAGTCCCCTATGCTTCACCTATTTAACCCTCAGCACCCTCTTTACTCTGAAACTCAGAGTGACCTTTTCACTCTGTAAAACTATTTTGTAATATTACCTTTTCTAAAATGTCATATAATTGAAATCATGTAGTATGTAGCCTTTTCAGCCTATATTATTTCATTTAGTGATATGTACTTAAGTTTTATTCATGTCTTCTCATGGTTTGATAGCTCATTTCTTTTTAGTATTGAATAATATTTCATTATATTGATCTATCACAGTTTCTTTATTTACTCAAGATTGAAGAATATCCTAGTTGCTTCCAATTTTTTCAATTATGAATAACGTTGCTATAAAATTCATGTGATGGTTTTTGTGTGAACATAAATTTTCAAATTAGTTAAGTAAATAGCTTAGGAGCAGGATTGCTAGGCTATGTTTGGCTTTATAAGAAACTGCCAAACTGATTTCCAAAGTGGCTGTACCATTTTGTATTCCTATCAACAATGAATGTGAGTTCCTGTTGCTCTGCATCTTCACCAGCAATTGGTATTGTCATATTTTTGGATTTCAGGCTGGTCTGAGTGCAGTGGTGTTTAGAACTAATTGATCACAACCAGTTTTAGATTCCTTTGCTCCTTCTCCACTCCCACTGCTTCACTTGACTAGCTTAAAAAAATAAAATATAATAAAATAAAAAATAAAAAAGGATTTTTGATTTTGATAATTGTTATAAGTATGTAGTGGTATCTCATTGTTTTAATTTCATCACTGTGCTTTAAAAATTATCATTTCTGTATTGCCATTATCTGTATCATTTTCATGGTGTTTTATTACTATAATTTATACAGGCATCTTACTTTTAATCCTATGTTTAAATAGATTCAATGCTCACCAGAACTTTTGCTGCTGGTTTTACAATCAGTTCTTAGTTTGCTAAATTAATCCTCTAATAGTTTTTTCATGAAGGAGTCATTCCCTGAGATCATGTATATTTGAAAATACTTATCTTTGTAACTGAACAACACTGGTCACATTTTTTTCCCTGAATGTTGCTTTGTCCACTAATATTTAGTGTTTCTGTGTAAAAGTTTAAGGTCAGCATGATCTCTCTACTTTGTTTTCATTTGTTTTTCCTGAGTGTCCTAAAGAGTCTTTCTGTATCTTTGAGATCCAGGAACTTTACTAGGATAGTCTTAATGTCCATTGTTCCTGTTATATCATCTATCTTTTGATTTGTAGATTCAAATATTTCTTCGAATTTCAGGAAATGCTCTTCTTCTTTTTTTTTATTTTTTTATTTCAGCATATTATGCGGGTACAGATGTTTAGGTTATGTAAATTGCCCTTGCCCCCCCCCAAGTCCGAGTTTCAAGTGTGTCCATCCCTTGAATGGTTTGCATCACACTCTTTGTGTACTCATATACACATCCCCTCATCCACCCTCCCCCCTGCCTGACATCCAATGGATGTTATTCTTATATGTGCAGTTATGTACTGCTCAGTTAATACCAATTTTCTTGTATCATGCTTCTGAATAATTTCTTCTGTTCTAATTTGTTCTGGCCTCTTTCTCTGGTAAACCAATAATGTATGTGCTGGATCTCCTATTTATGTCTTACAAAATCAACAATTTCTTGCTAACTACTTTATATTCATTTCCATTTTTTGCATTACTTTTCTTAAGCCAACATTCCTAATGACTCATTGTAATTTTAATGATGTCTCTTTTCCTTTTTGCTGCTTCCAATATGGTCTTAATTTCTGCAATAGTTTTATTTTTCTCTTCCACTTTTCTACTGAACTCTTTCAACTTATTTTAAACTGTTGCTATCTTAACTTTTCTTTTTTGAGCTTTTTTATTTTGTGTTGAGTTCTTGTGTGTGTGTTTTTTTAAAGGCAAGACATCTTTTCCTGCCGGGAGTCAGCTACACTCCCAGCGAAAATGGGTCCCTTGGCAGGGCCATTGCAAGGGATATGGAAATAATAGAAATAGAGAATAGAGAAATAATAAAGAGACACAGAGACAAAAAGTATAGTTTTTAAAGATGGGGTTGTCAGGGGGTCCTCCACCATTCCCGTGAGCTGTGAGCCATAAGTGAAGTCCCGCATCAGTATTTATTGGTGCAGCGATTAGTTGCCAATGGTAACAGATTTACATAATAATAGTTCATTTAGGTTTTAAGTCTCCCCAAAAGCTTTTGGAGATCCCTTAAATAACTCTATCTATGTGAGTAAATGGTTACAAAATGTTTCTAAGGTAAGCTTCTAGGTCCTAAGTTAAAATTATCACTTAGTAGAAAGGCTAAACAGAAATATAGAAGCTCTATATTTCTTTATTTCTTGTTGATTGAGACAAGTGATCAGGAGTGAAGCAGGAACTGTCCCTTAGGCTAATTGCCTCTAGCTGCAGGTGTCTGTTGGTCAGGCATTCTTTGATCAGTTCTCAACCTGTGACCATACACTGAGCCTTGTCTTACGGAGGCATCAGGCACAAGCAGCCTTCAGGTCTGAGACAGCATTGCCATGCAATATGCTCCTGATTGGTGAGATGCCCTCCTGAGGTGAGGCAGCTTTTGATATGTGAACTACCACGTTCACCTATTCCTTCAAGGCAAAGCCCTGCAAAACTCTTGAAATCTTTTATGTCTCTTTATAGGTCAACATTTTCTCATTAACTTCTTTTGATTGTTAGCAATATGTTTGGTCATGATTTGCCCCTCTTCCATAATAATATGTTTTACAAAATGCTTATCTGTTGTTTACTGTTTTCTTCTCTATTTTGTAGCATATTTGTATATGCACTGGTTCCTTTTAAATTATTGTTCTTTAAATGCCAGCGAAGTCTTCCTGACTCTGAGTGAAGACCTGTAAGGTACAGGATTTTGAGTCAGTGTGTGTGCTTAATTAATTTCTAGTATTCAACCATTCTTTCCCCCTTTTATGATCTCCCCAATTTTGCAGGGGTTGGAAGCTTGGGAACAGCATTTCCCATCTAATTGAGATTTTGCTAAGAAAGAGCACTCACATGAGATATGCAAGGTGAAAAGGAAGCAGCAGTATTTAATTATTACTTTCTTGGTATTGGCAGTAAAATTTTGCCCTTGGAAGAGGTGAGGTTAAATTCTCATGCAAATCATTCACCTCAGTGCTGTAGCCAACTGTGACCACTGGTAGTAGTTTCTGCAGTTTCTCATGTGGATGATATTAGCAATTTCCTGAGTTCCCAAGAACTGGTGGTAAAACTAGGAGCTAACTATTTCCTTTCTTGACCTTTGCTCCTTCATTCTTTCCAATGATTTTATAAGTACCCAATTACCCTTAAAATATCAAGGTGCTTTCTCTCTTCTTAATCAAACTTTGGCATATTGTTATCCAGGTTAAACTTTCTTTCCCTTTAGCAGGCCAAGATTAGCAGCTGAAATGCTTCCTTTTACTCACAGAATTTCCTCCACCCAGCACCACAGTTGCAAATATTGTGTATTATCATATTTTCTTATTTAGCTTTGTCTTCCTGCCACTCTCTGATGTTTGTAGAGTTTAGGGATTCCTAAATACTTATTTGACCACCAGGCTGGTTATAAACAAGGTGTAGATGGTTTTGTTACTGCCTAGTCAGGTTCTATTTCTTGCTACACAGAAGGAAGCCAATACACTGAGACAGTAGGGGTTGCAGTGAAGAAAGAGTTTATTTATCAATGAGCACCTGAAGGGGGAGAAGGGAGAAATTTCTCAAATCTGTCTCCCTGAGAATTTGGAGGCTAGGTTTTTTAAAGACAGTTTGGCAGGCAGGGGGCTAGGGAATAGGTACTGCTGATTGGTTGGGTTGGGAGTGAAATCATGGTGGTGTAGAAATTGTCTTCTTGCACTGAGTCAATTCTTGGGTCACAAGACTAGTTGAGTCAGTTCCTTGATATGGGCCACTGGTTTGGTTGGGTTAGTTGGTCCACCAGAGTGCAGGGTCTGGAAGATATCTCAAAGACCAGCCTTAGGTTTTACAATGGTGATGTTATCCATAGGAGCAGTTGAAAAAGCTGTGAACCTTACGACCATCAGTAATGTGACTCCTAAGTAGCAAGCAATTATAGGAAAGCAAGTGGAAACAATGGCTGTTAATTTTTAAACTATGCTTATACCTTTGCAGAGTTCAGGTTCCTACTACAGTTCTCACCTTGCAGCCCTTTATTAATTTTTTAAAGGGCAGTTTCAGTTTTACCTTCCAGGGTATGCCACTGAATTTGAAGACCTATTAATATTTGTTCTGTAGTCTCTGCATGTGATCTGTAGCCACAGATATGCTCTCTGCATGCCCTCTATCACCATGGTCAAATTTTCAGTGCTCAGGGAAACACTTCTTTATATTTATTTATTAATTCAAGAAATATGTAAGTACTTAGTATGTGTCCTATAGTTTTTAAGGTGATGATGTTATTTAGGTTTTTAATTTCTAAGAAATTTTATATTTTGCTTGATCTTTATTCATATGTTTAAGCATCCCTTTGATTTATTAAAGTATATTAAATAATCATATTTCATATTTTGTATTTAATAATCACAATGTGTGATTTTCTGCTTGTCTAATTTTTCTAACTATTATTTTTGGTGTCTATCAATCACGGTTCTTTACTCAATAAAGTATTTAAGTTTTTGTGTGTGATATGCTCATTTTCTTCAGAAATTTTTCTATAGAAAAATTTTGAGGGCTAAGATAGACAGTATTACTCCAAAAAAAGATTTAAATTTTTTTTTTTTTGTTAGGCTAGGACTCCTGTAAACTAAATTCTTGGTTGGAGGTTTTGTAGAACAACCCAGTTAATGTGAAAAAATGTGTGTTTTCTCCATGATTTTGGCTTTCAATTATGAAATCCTCTTTGTTTCAGGTGACAAAGATTCCAGGTCTGTTTGTTCACTAAGCAGCTGTTTCCTGCATGCCAGGGATCTTTATAAAATATAACTGCTAATTGGAATTTGGGTATATCTGGCATAAAGTTTCAGAACTCCAATAAATTATCTCAGGCTATTCTGTGTATTGCCAAAACAACCCTGTGTAACAATGATGGTGCTGTGCTACAACACGGTACATCTATAAATATGCCCCTAATTGTTTCTCACAACAAACCTATAAAGTATATAGGATTAATCATGATGAGATGAAAAGACAAAAAAACAAAATTAAAACATTGGCCAGAATCCTATATCTCTAGATATTAGCCAACCTCACACCAGTGCTATGGTAGCTTCTTAAGAGAACCAAGAAGATACTCTGTGTAAAGGAGAGCTGTGTATTACCAAATCAGGCTTAGTGCATCTTTGGCACCACACGGGACTGTACTATTCGCTCATTCTCTTTTTTAACAGCATTTGAGTGTCTTCAATGTGTAACTTTAAAACACTGTGTGCTAGTATCTGCGTGCAATGAAATGATGGCATGTAATGAAAAATAAACAGTACCTTGACCCACGGAGCTTGCATCTTAGTGAGACGGAGAAACCTAAATAAAGAAATAAGGTAGGCACAGATGAGTATGTTGAAAGAAATAGGGTGCCATGAAAGTGTGTGTGTGTGTTTAGTAGTATTTTGCATAGAGTGCATAGGAAAAGTCTCTCACAGGAAACCTGAAAAATGAAAAGGAATGAAGCATGGAAGGAACGGCAGGAAAAAGGCACTATAAGCAGAGGGCAAAGCAAATACACAGCAATTGTAGTGGGAAAAAGCTGGTGTTTTAGAACCAAAAATGTATCAGTGTTGTTGGAGTGTCATTCATGGCAGAAAATAACGTGACATGATCTCAAAGTAGGAGTCAGGTACTGGAGGGCCATGTATTCCATGATCAAGAGTTTTGATGTTTTAAGAACAATTATCTTGAAATAGTTATAGATTCACAAAAAGTTGCAAAATAATGCAGAAAGAAGTCCTGCATACCTTTCATCCACTTTCCCCCAATGGTAACATACTGCATAACCATAGCACAACAATAAAACCAGAAAACCAATATTAGTACAATCTACATAGCTTATTTAAATTTCACCAGTACAGATGGTTCAGTCATAAGTGGAACCCCTTACGATGGTTCAACTTATGATTTTTTGACTTTGTGATGGTACAAAAGCAATTTGCATTCAGTAGAAACCATACTTTCAATTTTTAAATTGCTATCTCCTGGGTAGCAATATGTGGTACTAGATCCTCTCACAATGCTGGGCAGGGGCAGTGAGTGAGCCTCAGCTCCCAGGCAGCCATGCAATCATAAGGGTAATCAACTAATACCCCATAAGGTACTGTGTTGCCAGATGATTTTGCCCAATTATAGGCTAATGTAAGTGTTCTGAGCATGTTTAATGTAGGCTAGGCTAAGGTATAATGTTTGGTAGGTTAGGTGTATTAAATGCATTTTCGACTAACAATAATTCCAACTTATGATGAGTTTATTGGGACACAACCCTACCGTAAGTCAAGGAGCATCTATATTGCACGCACTCTTGTGTGCGAGTTGTTGTATGCAATTTTATTGTATGTATAGACCACAATCAATATATCAACATACAGAACTGTTCTATTACCACGAGGATCCGTTGTACTACCCATTTATAGCCACACCTACTCCCTTCTCCTCCCCACCAAGCTTTATCCCCTGGTGAACCACTAGTATAGTCTCCATCTTTATAATTTTGTCATTTTGAGAACCACAATAAGATATCACAACATATCTCTTAGAATAGCAAAACTGAAAAATAGTGATAACTGCAAATCATTTTGTGAATCATTTTGTGAATAAGTGGATTCATGCCATATGTAATTTTTTGAGATTGGCTTTTTTCATCAGCACAATTCCCTTGAGATCTATCCAAGTTGTGTGTATCAATAGTTTGTTCCTTTTTATTGTTGAGTAGAATTCCATAGTATAGATGTACCATACTTGTTTTATCCACATTCCTACTGAAGGGCATCTGGACTGATTCTAGGTTTTGGCTATTACGAATAAAGCTGCTATGAATATTCAGATACAGGTTTTTTTAAATAAAATTTTCACTTTTCTGGGATTGGTGTTCAAGACTGCAGTTGCTGGATCATATGATAATTGTATATGTAGTTTTACAATAAACTACCAAACTATCTTCCAGAGGGCCTGCCCCATTTTCATTTTCACCAGCAATGTATGACTTATCTAATTTCTTTGTATTGTTCCCAGCATTTGGTATTATTACTATTTTTTAGTTTTGCTATTCTAAGAGGTATGTTGTGATATCTTATTGTGGTTTCAATCCACATCTTCCTATTGGCTGGTGATGCTGAACATCTTTTCACATGGTTATTTGCTGTCTTTATGTCTTTTTTGGCTAAATGTCTCTTTATGTCTCGCTCATTTTCTAATTTTATTGTTTTCTTATGGTTGAGTGTTGGTAATTCTTTATTCTAGATATCATGCCTTTTTCAAATATGTAATTTGCAAATATTTTCTCCCAGTCTGTAAGGTTCTTTCCCTCTTCTTCACAAGGTCTTTCGCAGACCAAAAGATTTTAATTTTGATGAGACACAATTTATCAATTTTTCCTTTTATAGATTGTCATATTATGTCTAAGAACTCTTCATCAACCTCTTGGTGCTAAAGAGTTTCTCCCTATTTTTCTTTCTAAAACTTTTATAGTTTTACAGTTTACATTTAAACCTTCCATAAGGTGTGAGGTTTAGTTTGAGGTTCATGTAGTTTTTTTTTGTATATTTTTATTAATAGTAGATGGTTAGGCAAATTGTGTCTCCTTCCAAACAGGTGGATGCTCTTGGCCCTTATCACTCACTGATTATATGAAGAACATGCCAAAAAAGGATGAATTAGCAGAGTCAAATCCAAAGAAGATTATACTCCGAGAAAGGAAAGATTTGAACCTCATTTCCTGTTCACACAAAGAGCTCCAATCTTTTGTAGAAGGTCCAGGAATATTCTAGGTTTTGATCATCTCCACCAGCACTCATTGTCAGAGTTGAACAAGTGAGGTAGTTAGAAGAGTGGGCTGTAGGATTTAAGTTCTTTTTAGAAACATATATAGCATAGCAGTTGAGGGGGAAGTTGGGACACAGCAAAGTTATGTACTTGGGAGAAGTACATAATAAGTCAGTAGTAGAGGGGAATAGAAGCCAGTCCTCCACTATAGAGCTGCATCCACTATACTACTGTACAGGAAACGAATAAGGGCTCAGTAAATGTTTCCATAGTGGCCAAAAAGAGTTAAAATCCTTGGTTTATAAGGGAAGATGTAATAGCATGAATGAAGTGCTTTTCTATTTATTCCCTCCACTGGTCAGAAAATTAGTCTGTGCTATTCTCCATCATTAAAGGACTATCAAAAATTCTTGTGGTGTGTTTTTTTAATATCTTACATTGAAAAGTTGCCTGAGCTACTAATTCAAGGAACTTGGTCTGCAACTCAAGTTTGCTGTGGGCAATTAGAATCTCAAACTAATGAAGCAAAATGGCTTTTAAGGCAAAACGGTGCTTAAAATATGATACCAGCAGTCTTAGTCCAGTCAGGCTATTATAATAAAATACCATAGACTGGGTAAGTTGTAAACAACAGAAATTTATTTCTCACAGTTTTGGAGGCTGGGAAGTCCAAGATTAAGGTACCAGCAAATTCAGGGTCTGGTTGAGGATCCTTTCCCTAATTCCTATATGGAGCCTTCTTGCTGCATCCTCACTTGATGAAAATGGTGAACAATCTCGCATGGACTTCTTTTATAAGGGCACTCATCCCATTCCTGAGGTCCCTGCCTTCATGACCTAATCACCTCCCGAAGGCCCACATTTTTTTTTTTCTTGAGACAGAGTGTCACTCTGTTGCCTGGGGTAGAGTGTGCCATGGCGTCAGCCTAGCTTACAGCAACCTCAAACTCCCAGGCTCAAGCGATCCTTCTGCCTCAGCCACCGGAGTAGCTGGGACTACAGGCATGTGCCACCATGTCCGGCTAATTTTTTCTATTTTTAGTTGTTTGGCTAATTTCTTTCTATTTATAGTAGAGATGGGGTCCCACTCTTGCTCAGGCTGGTCTCGAACTCCTGAGCTCAAGCAATCCTCTCGCCTCGACCTCCCAGAGTGCTAGGATTACAGGCGTGAGCCATCACGCCCGGCCCAAAAGAGCTACAGCGGCCCACGTCTTAATACCTTCACATTGGGGATTAGGTTTCAACATATGAATTTTGGAGAGGGACACAAACATTCAGACCATACTGCCATCTAAGAAAGATCAGCTGAAATACAGATTTGTATTTTTTTCAAGTGCTAAATTAAAAGATATTTGTAAGCTATTTTCTGTAACTGACACCATCAGTTTGGAAAGTGATTTTCCAGAATGAGTATTACTCCACTGAGTAATAATAACTTCATGTTGAAACACCAGAAAAGGTTACTGGAAAATTGCATGTGCTGAGGTATGTATTATTCTGAGGTTGGTTCATTTAGCTATTGAGAGCATATTGTTAATGAGGCCAAAGGCAAAGGCCATATTCCAATATGAGCCAGAGCAGATTATTCTCCTCCGTAACAGAAACTTTCCCCCATCCCTTTGCAGCTCTCTGGCCAGTATGGGCCCCTGAACATACTGGATACCTGGATATACCATATAGCAATCCCCATGAAAATGACAACAGTTTCAAGTGTAGATTAGTTTCTCCAATTGTAAAATGAATTTTGTGGTCAATGTTAGAAAGGGGTCTTTAGATTAATAAAACATGTACATGTGATCTGTGGAGCTTTGTTCCTCTGGATGTTAGCAAGTGTTCCATGAGGAAGGGATTCTGGGATCAAATAATTGGGGAAATTCTGGGTTAAGAGAAATGAAATCTTTTCTTTTTTAACTGAGGACTTGGCAGAGCTGTTTTTATACTAATATGTTTTGTGACTCTCAGATTACAGCATTCAGCATTTTCCAAATTTATTTGACTGGGAACTACTTTTTTTTAGATCACAGCTATTTACATTTCCCAAGAGAGTATTCCAGGGATAAAACAGTTTGAGAAATATTAATGGCTCTCAAGCTGTATTCAAATAAGGTGATGCTAACTCCGAGGATTGAATTATTACATAGGAGGAGATAATCATTAAGGCAAGGCGTCTGTGTGTCCTGAGCATGAGGGCTTAAATTTGTTTACTACCTGCTTAATCAAAAATTGGTTATTCAATCTGATGCTGAATTAATACCAGGTTGTCCTTCAGAGTCCTTAAGGGTAAAATAAAAGTTTTTACAAGTGAAATGACAGTCAGTACACGAGACAGTGAAAAATGGACTATTGGTGGTGGAGTTTATATGCCTTCTTCCTCGAGTACTGCCAAGCCAACAGTTAGCAGACAGAGAGCTAAAGAGAAAATTGGGCAATTTGTTCTCTGCTCATTTCCCTAACAAATCTTCCTTCCTTTCCTTTTCTCCTGCTGTTGCTATGTAGTCAGGCCCCAGAACTCTGTTCTGAATACCTTCCTTTCCCTACCCTTCCTCTCCCTTCATTTACCCTTCCCTTTCTTCTTGTGTAACCTCATCTACTCTCTTAGCCTCGGGTTCCACCTCTTATTTCTGTGTCTTTGATCCAGAGCTCTGACCCGAGTTCAAGATCTGTATCTCAACTCAGATGTATCACAGGTACCCCAAATTCCTCCTTTCCAAAATCTAACTCTCCCCTTCCTTCATACTTCAAACCTGCTACTTCTACTTCTGCTTGAAGCTGTGTGAAATGGATGCTCCTGGGCAGAAGGTGGGATGGGTTGGTGCTGAAAACATGATATGAGAGAGAGTGTGAAAGTCCCCTTCTAGATGACAGTTTAAAAAGAGAAGTGGAGAACTAGAAGTTCCTGCCAAGAGACAGCCCAGGGTCAGAGATCCTATGACTTCCTGTCTTATGGAGGTAGTTGGAGAGAAAAGGGATAAAGGGTGAGAAATCTGGCAGAAACACAGACATAGTTTTTGTTACCAGATGTGCACAGCTGGCAAGAAGGGCGTCAGGACTCAGCGCCTCTATTCCCTCCAGATGTAAAGAGATGAGGGATCAAGAGAGGCAAAGAGAATAACAAGGATGTTCTTTTATTTACTCTTGGCAATCCAACAGCTGTGACAAAGTGTCTGTAACAAAGCAAAGCCATCAGCAAATGAGAAAATCACTTTATAAAGTCTTTTGATTTCAAGATATTTTGAAACACTGTACATACACTTGAAAAGTTTCCCCCTTGTTTTTTTCCTCTGGTTTAATAGATTTGGTTATGATGGGGGTGTTGTGGTTGGTGTGGGTTTGGTGGTGTTTTATCCAAACCAAGGGATAAAGTTAGGATTTATAATATCTCTGAGATCAAGACTCCAAATGGGGGAATAATACCACTTACTTCATAGAGTTTTCTTGAGTATTAAATAGCTATAGTATTTAGTATTTTATTGATCACAAAGTAAGAGTTCAATAAGTATTATATTTCACTTTATTTCTCTCAAAAGATGTATAATGATGTCCTTGCCCCCAGAACACTAGAAGACCAGTGCATTGCAGATATTCAGGGAGAAAGGAGAACACAAATGCCCAGACAATGTGGACCTCCCATAAAGATACAGGATTGTATTTGTTGACCTTGTGAGTGTTTTTCTAAAAAATGGTTTTACGCTAAAACCTTAAGTACGTCCACCATTATTTTTGTGTTTTTCTGATTTGGTCTTGAGGTCTCTCTCTTGAGAAAGTTCATAAGCCAAGATAGATAATCCCTAGGAGAGCCCTGATGTGGTGGAGGGGGATGTTAAGTTTAGGGGTGTGTGTCAGTTGAGACGCAATGAGGAAGGAAGCCAAAATGCATGGCACAGAAGAAATTTATTACTCACAAGTCCCAGAGAAGGTAGGGGATACTTATAGGAAGTTGATGGGAAGTCCAGAGGCAACAGGGAGAGTACCCAGTGGATGGGGAGTGAGAGAGAGAGAGAAGACCTATGGGACTATGCCTTTATTAAGGTCCTTGTGTCAGGTTTCAGTCTGAAATGTTGGTTCTTGGCACGCTCATGGCTGAAAAATGACCAGATGCACCAAAGTAAGGCAAGCATGAAAATGAGGTTTATTGAGAAGATAAAGATAGGATTATAGAGCAATACCAAGATATAGGTATACAGAGTGTGATACACAAACCACAGATGACAACCAGACCCATTGTCACAGCAAAGGGAGAGCAAAAGGAAGGGCAAAAAAAGGGCCTGGTTATGATCTGTGTCTTGTTTTATAGTGCCTGGATTGGGACCTCCCTCATGGCTCAGACATGACCATGGAACCACTTTGATTGAAAAACTGCATTGGAATTGTATGACCTGAGTCTTACTATGCATGTGGGTTGCTCTAGGTCAATTTCCAGAATCTATGGTACCCATGCTGCTTGGTCTGTGGACTAGAGAGTCCTCTGCATTCTTTTGCAGCTGGTGTGGTAAGTTATGATTGGCAGATTTGTAGGGTATTCCCTCCTCCTCCAGGTATGGCAGTAGCTCAGGGCAGGATCAAAGTGGGGCAGGACCAGGATGGGAGCCTTGGGGCCCACCCTTGTCCTTCTTCCCAGGTGGGGCAATTGCACCAAGGCAAAGCACCTGCTTTCATCCCTAGGAGACCCAGTATCCCTTGCTAACTACCTAACACTTGGGTAATATCCCTTAGGCTTTTCTGCAGGGGGTGCAGAGGGAGTGTGTGGGGGGTGAAGGGGTTGTGGATTGGCTTGTTTAAAGAAAATACTCATGAAAGTGGGAACTTATTTACATGACTCTGGTGTTGACCATTAGGTTTTATTATGGTGGGCAGCTGTGGGGTATGTTGGGTTTGGGGTCAATGAGATGAGGGACAAGTGGGCCGTATAGCAAATAACCACTTGGGGAGGGGAAGTTTTAACTAGGCCAAAGGTGACAGGGTACTATTCGGTTTAAACAACTTACGTCAGGCCTAAAAATGGATGCCAAGGTAGCAACTATATTATATAAATTTGTGACATATTATCATTTGAACTGACACTTGAGAAATGTGCTCAATAAAGGAGTCCATAAGCTAAATAATAGTAATCAAAATAATAATAACAACAGCTAACATTTCTTTAACACTTACATGCCAGTGTGCAAATCACTTTAGATTCATTATCTCATTTAATCCCACAATAACTCTGATTAGTAGTTACTGTAATTATGCATGTGTGACAGCAAAAGTGTTAATTATAGTCTTTTGCTGCCCTTTGATGGGTGCCTATTAATAACTGATGTGTCCTTTGTTTGTTCAGTAGTATTGGGTATGTGAGTTTGGAAGACCCTAGACAGAGACAGCTTGCCCCACCTAAGAAAGGGATAGAATGTGAAGGAGAATAATGAGACTAGAAGACAGAAGCCAAAACTGGGAAGGCTAAGCATAAAAGGAGATCTACTGGCTGTGAGACGTAAGACTTGGAAAAAAGATATCTTTTGAGATTTGGGGATAAAATATTTTGTTTTCTAAACCTACTCCATCTTGCTTCTGAAATCTGAGTCCTTCTTTATAGTTGGGGCAGGGGAAAAAAGAGATGTGGTATGTAGATACTGCTTGTTAGTATGGAGAACTAGTGTAGAGCTGGTGCATGTGGGTTTGAGAAAAATTTCTCCAGAAAAGATTAGGATAGAAGGAAGAAGTTTATTTTACTTTCCCAAGAGTGGGAAAGGACTGAACAGAAGAAAGGAAATGGAAAAATGTGCTGGCCTAGAAAGCCAGCTACTCAGATCTTTTATTTGGAAATGTTTAAAAAAAAGGATGAAAGATGATATATGGTTGTAGTCAAATTAACAGGGTGTTGTGAACTGCCCTCCCTATCTGCTCCCTGTCTTCCTCTTAACTGCAAGCAGATAATAGAATTGCTGTGTGAAACTGCCATATCCATTCCTTTTCTTTAGCATAGATAGCAGGAACGGCATCACGGTTTGATGTCTGGAGTTTGTCCCCCATGCTGTCATCCAGGAGCTTCTCAGGAACTACTCCAGACTATAGAGAAACAGATGCTAAAAGGCAGTTTTAGTCAATGGGTCTAGCAACCATAAAAGAAAAAAATTATATTTCCTTTTTGTCTGCTGGGCTCCTTTTAGATGTTGTGAAAACAGAGCTCTGTAGAACACCTGTTAGCTAGGAGGAGAGGGAGGGAGAGAGCAGAGAGACAGCAGAGAGAGAGAGCAGAGAGCTGATTTATTTTGCTTGATAGATTGACCATCCTTTCACTGCTAACATAAGGATTATACCATTTCATCAATAGAGAAACTGAGGTTTAGAGAGGTCAAGAAAGTCAATAGAAAGGAAGTGAAGAAATCTTACGGCCAAGATTTAAGATTTAAGCCAAAATTTAAGCCCTATTCTACAATATCCCAGTACCTATTATCTTAACCATTAAGATAGACTCCCTCTCTGAGTATGTTAGTGTCAAATGTTTTTATTAGTTTATAGTCTCAGGCCATAACCTTTAATTTGAAGCCCATCATATTCTTCTCGCTAATTGGAGCACTTCAATGTGTCCTCCTTGGCCAGGGTGTAATGGATTCCTTTGCACTTTCTCCTTTCACAGCAACTTTGAGGAAGGTAACAGAGTGTGACCTTTTCTGGAATAAACTCTGGAGGGCTGAATGTCAAGAGTATGGTTCCTGACTTTTAATTGAACAGCCTAACAGGACAAAATGATCATCATGAAATGAATAATAAAATATAAAAGCATATGGCAGGAGACTAACCTTCAAACACTGTTTTATTACTTAAAACACTTTTTAAATGGTTTCCTTTCCCTCCTGAATAGAAAATGTGAGAACACTTCCCATGTTTTCCTTTCAAGCCCCTCTGTTTCCTCCATTTCCCTTTTGCCTCCCTATTCTAAACTGAAATTTTCAAAGCAACTTTCTAATAATCTCAAGTACTTCAAATTCCCATTTAAATTTAACCCCTCTCCAGGTGTATTCTGTGGGGTTATTGAGCTAAGTAAACCTAGACTTATCAAGAGCTACCTGAGACTCAAGTTTTCAATTCAATAGAAAGGGTCTCTGGTAGGGAGTATCTGCTGATGCTGGTGGGTAAATCCAGTACCTGAAAATGTAGCATCTTCTGCCTTTCAAATGCTTCCACAATTGAATGATCAGAATTGGTAAAGATATGGGCCAATTGATTAGGTAGCCTGTAAAACATTACTGAAAATTCCAATGGTTACTATACTATAGTTTATTTGCCATAGTACAACCTTGTGGCCAATTGACTTAGAAGTGCTTTTATATAAATAAATAATCCATTTTTATTGGAAAAGAAGTTTCAGACAATACCCATTTATGGCTTAAACATTCTTGTTTCTCTCTCTTGGTTGTTGACCCAAAATCAGTGACTGAGGCAAAATCTCAATCAATGGAGCTTTATTAAGCCAAAATTGAAGACATGCCTGGGAAAAACACGAACTACAGAGAAAACTGTGGCTTTTTTTTGTGAAGGGGAATTTGGAAGTTTCAGCATTTAAAAGCATACAGAAGAAAAACAAGGCAGTGGGGGGTGAGGGTAATGAGACAAAATGGTTACATTCTTCTGAGACCCAGGAAAACCTACATTTTACATAAGGTAAGGAGAATGTTAGAAAATAAAAATGTAGTGAAGGAAGCATCAACTATGTAGATGGCCCTTGGTAAATGGAAGAATGTCTGATTTCTGTCTTGTCTCCTTTCTGCTGCCTGTGAAGATAAATTTGTAATTCATTATTAGTGTGGACTCCAACAGAGTTTAGTGTTAGGAGCTAGATGTAATTTGCTTGTCCTTGCTTATGGGAGGTGTGGGGGTGAGTGGAAACTTCCCCTTTCCCCCCAAAACTTCGCTGGAAGATAAACTCACAATTAAGGCAGATTAATAAGAGGAAGAGGTTTATTTACCATGCACACCGGGAGAATCACAGAGTGATTACCCAATATCTCAGTGGGATCCAGATATTTTTATACATGCCTTTTAGAGGGGAGAGGGAGATGAGGAGTATAGGTAATTCTGTTTAGGAGCAATAAATCGTTGCGAGAAAGGATGAATAGGTACTTGGGAGAATGAATGGATGGTGGGGGGAAACAGATTGACTTATAAATTAACCTGAAAGACAGGTATTATGTTTAAAATGATTTGGGCCAGGTCTGGTTGCATTCTTGATCTTTTTCCTGCAATATATTGAGATAACAAGGAGAGGAATGGAAATCCATTTTCTTTTGATGGGTCCATCTGGTTATGCAGATAGAGGGGAAGCCCCTTCCAAGGATCTGCTTATTTCTAAGGGCTTTAATTCAAAATACTCTTTATACCAAAGAGCCATATTTTGGGGTGAAGTTTCCTGAACTCCTTCAGAGGTCAACAAGCAATTTCCTTAGTGAATGATCTTGTGAACTAAAATGAAATCTTAAGGTCCTCCCGCCCCCAACACTGGCTGCCTGAATGGACCCCCTCCTGGCCAAGGGGATTTCCTAAAACTAAATTGCCTGCCACAGGGAGGGAGGTCAGACATGCCTCATCATGCGCCCCTTCTCCCCCGGTCCCCCGCCCTTCTTGGAGATATCCTTTGTAACCCATTAACAGACCTAAGACTATGAAAGACAAACCTACAGGTCCTCAGTTTATACAACAAATATGTCTGGTGGCTTGTCTCTAATTAACAGACCTCCTTATCTTAAAACATTCCAAGCCTTTAGACAAAAGCTTCATGTCTTTAACCAATTACAAGTCAAAGTCTTTAAATCCACCTATAACCTGTAAGCCCCACCCCTCTCGAGATAGTCCAACTTTTCAGGCCAAACCAATGTATACCTTCCATGTATTGATTTATGACTTTACCTGTAATTCCTGTCTCCCCAAAATGTATGAAACCAAACTGTAACCCAGCCACACCAAGTCCACTTGCTGAAGGCTTCTTTTGTGTGGTTCTGGGTCACGCTTCTTGAATTTGGCTCAGAATAAACCTCTTAAAATTATTTTACAGAGTTTGGCTTCTTTTCCCTTCACAATCTATTGGGCCAGTTATTCACAATGCCAGAGGCCTTTACCTTCCCCTTTGTATAAAGAGATGGAGGGGGGGGGGCCTTGAGATTTTAATTTTCTTTATACGTGGCTTTAAACAGGTATCAGTTTAGGAGGGTAACTAATTTTAGAGAGTAAACAAAATAATTCAGATTTCCTTTTTCTGGCATTTGGCAAATCAACTTCACCAACAAGAACCAGTGGCCTTTTGTAACTGCATTTACATGAGGAAAGTGATAAAGAGTTAAGTGTTATTTTTTTAATGCCCAGACTTCATATGTTTTTCTCTGAGCCCATAGTACCCTCATAGTTGGCTGGGCTGTCAGGCCAATGGGTTCAGATTTGCCTATTGGAGGCTGGGCAGGAGAGGTTTTTCCTCCTCTCCTATCTTCTCAGTGTTCCTGTGCCTTCAGAATGCCACTGGAAGAATGTAAGGATACAGAGCTTCATACTAGGCTTCCTCACAAACAAGAGAATTCAGCTGTCTACTAGCCTTCCTGACAAAAATTCCTGGAAATATAGTTTCCAATGTCATTATACTGTTGGGAGCAAGGTTCGTGCCCCTCTAAGGTTCACTGAAAAATTACTGACATGAGATAAATTGGAGAAAAAGATACAAATTTATTTAATTTAACATATATACACGATAGTCTTCAGAATGAAGATTCAACTCTTCCATAAGGTACAGAGGTTTTTAAAGAATGGGGGCTTGGAAGTAGCAAAACAGGTTTGGCGAGGAAGAAAGGAAGAGTCTTGGCTGGATGGCAAAGGTGGTCTTGTTATGTAAATGAAACCTTATAGGTAGCAGCCCTCAGAGAGAATAGATCATAAATGTTTCTTTTCAGACCTTAAAAGGTGTCAGATTCTCAGTTAATCTTTCCTAGACTGGGTACATTAATGGAGATTCTCTAGAGATGCAAATTTTCCCCCCACAAAAGACAGCTTTGCAGCTGAGACTCTATCACAGCCATCTCAAAATATGTCAAAGAAATATATTTTGGGGTAAAATATTTCTAATTTCCTTCAATACTCAGTTAAGATTCATGTTGTTTTTCTGAAAACTTGCTAAAGCTGGAAGACTTTCATGATTGAATGAAAAGAAGAAACAATCCAAGACAAAATAATAGTGATTTTGAGTTCAGGTAATTCATTCCTCAACCCTCTTCCCTTTCTGCTCCTTTCCCAGGTCCTGAGCCAAGAGATAAACATACAGAAAGAATGTGACCTTTACCTACCTCTCTCTCTCTCCCACAGTTGGAATGTAGGTCAGTTATTAAGCTGCTGTCTCCTGATGTACACTTTTACTTTACTTGTGATGTCTGGGCCTGGAATCTACATATCGCATTTCACCTTTGCTTGCTCTCTATTAATTCTGCCAATAGAGGGAACTAGAAAAAGATGTGAAAGGGGGGACAAGGCACTTGCTCCTGCTGGTTTTACCTTCAGCTCGTGTCACAATTACTCCAGGAATCCTTGACATGATTAAGTAGTTAGCAAGGGATACTGGGTCTCCTAGGGATGAAAGCAGGTGCTTTGCCTTGGTGCAATTGCCCCACCTGGGAAGAAGGACAAGGGTGGGCCCCAAGGCTCCCATCCTGGTCCTGCCCCACTTTGATCCTGCCCTGAGCTACTGCCATACCTGGAGGAGGGAATACTCTATGAATTTGCCAATCAACTTAGCACACCAGCTGCAAAAGAATGCAGAGGACTCTCTAGCCTACGGGCCAAGCAGCATGGGTACCGAAGAGTCTGGAAATTGCCCTAGAACAATCCGCATGTATAGTAAAGCAACTCCCAACTGTCCAATCAAAGTGGTTCCATGGTGATGTCTGAACCATGAGGGGGGGTCCCAATCTGGGCACTATAAAACAAGATGCAGACCATAACCAGTCCCTTTTTTGTGCCTTTCCTTTTGCTCTCCCTTTGTTGCAACTGTGGGTCCAGTTGTCATCTGTGGTGTATGTATCATGTTCTGTAAACCTATTTCTTGTTCTTGCTCTATAATCCTATCTTTCTCCCCTCAATAAACTTCATTTTCATGCTTGCCTTTCTTTGTTGTGTCTAGTCATTCCTTGGCCATGAGTACATAAGAACCAACATTTCAGACTAAAACTTGACAAAACCACAAAGGCGTTTTGGCCTAGGTCTAGTTGCTTGTTGCAAAAAGATCCAATTATTGAGACAACAAGGATTGCCAAGGAAGATAGGAATTTTTAATAAGACAGACTTCTTGTCAGGAGAATGGGGGAAGCTGCCTCAAATTCATATCTCTGAGAGATCATGGGCTTTAAAAGGAGTGGCCATGTGCCTTGGGGCTGGTTGTGGTGTCTACGTGTATTGGGGGCAGGTTGTAGGGGATGGTAAATCTTGTCAGGAACTCTGCCCAGGGCCTTCAGAATCTAAGCTCCTTTGTCTTGCAGAAAATCCTTCACTTCTGGGAAACAACTCAAAAGGTCAAGTGGTTAGTTAAGGGAGAGGATTACATAGGGATCATTGAAATTTGTTCAGTGGGGGGGTGGTTACAGAATGGCTCTTCACTGAAGCAGTTGGTTCCAGCCTTCACCTTCTTTTAACACTCCAGAACCAGCTTCACCGTGCAGCCTCAGGTGTACCAGAATCATTTGGGCAGTGTCCCCTCCTCAGTGGTCTGAGGCCTAGCTCTGTCTGGTCTCTGTGTTACTTCTGTGTTCTTTTGCTTTCTCAATCTTCCACTGCCTGTTTAACCAATTCCTCGTTTTAGATTCTATCTCAAAATCATATCTAATATAGATTCTGTTTTTCTATGGAAGTGGGTTTTTTCCCCAGTGTTTTAAAGTTAGAATTAGATTGTCTGAATCAGTTAGAATTGTTACATTTCTCATCATTATCAGGATTTTTGGCACTGACCCAAATTCTTGGCAACAAAAGAGGCCAAGAAAAGGCCAAAAGGGGAAAAAAAATTATGTCCCTCATTGTCTTTATTTAACTTAATCATCTGTGGTTGGTCTCTAAGGAAGAAAAACACATGGAGGTCAATTGTGGGTGTGTTTGGTCTATTCATAGCTTTCTGGCCAATACGCCTGAACTATTAAAGGAAATTAGAAATATTTTTACCCCAACATATGGCATTTTGATATACTAGATTGACTGAAAAAGCCAAGCTACCATTGGCTCTTCTGAAATCTTTGAAGTTTCTTTATCTGCCCCAAATCCAGACCCACCTAGGAAAACAATTGTCTTTTCTTCCCCTCCGTCACCTCAATATCCGCTCTAGGAAGAAATAGCAAGAATTCAACCAGACCTGGCCCAATCCATTTTAAGAATAATACCTGTCTCCCAGGTTAATTTAATTTCCAAAGAGAATGATTTACAAGTCAATCTGTTTCCCCCATCCATTCATTCTCCCAAGTATCTGTTTATCATCCCTGGTAATCATTTATTGCTCCTCAACAGAATTAGCTGCATTCCTCATCTTCCCCTCCTCTCTAAATTGAGGGTCTATAAACTTCTAGACTCCATTGGGATATTGGGTAATCACTCTATGATTCTCCCCTGTGCATGGTAAATTTCAGTAAAGCTTCCGGGGGCAAAGGAGAAGTTTTTCCTTGTCCCCCACACTATATATGTATCAGAGGATAACAGGAGTGCTGAGATAGTGATCCCTTCACACGCCTCACTCCCTTAGTCAGTCCTTTTTGGCTATAAGGAGCCTCATCCGTTTACCTCCTTCTGCCACAAAAGTAAACTATTGCTACCCATGTGTGCGATGACAGGAAATGATTAGAAAGCATTAGTCTATTGCATTTCATGCAGATTTTCCTAAAACCTCTAAGTTTAATGTCTTCCTGTTACTGAAAATTTGGTACTTGTCCCCAAGGGCAAATCAGTGAGAACGAAGAGGGAAGACAAGTGGTTTGAGGAAAAGGAAAGAGAAGTTTATTAATCTGACCACAAATGAAGAAGGCGGTAGACTAGTGTCTCAAAAGACTGCCATCCTGTCTTGAAGCAGAAAAACAAGGCTTTTTAAAAATCGGGTTTTGGCAGTTGGGCTTGGGTTTATGTGACCGGTACATGTCAAGGGTTCAGACTATTGCTGTTTAACTATAACTGGTGGTTTTGGTAGACCTTGTCTGCTGTGATGTGACCCTTGGACAATTCTGTCGAGCCATCTCCTGTGGTTTAAGATACTAGAAAACAGACAGCAAAGAATATATTTCTGCCCCTTTGGTTATTGGCGTTGGGGAAGGAATGAAGGTTTTAATTCCTAAAAAGGGTGGGGGGTTTTGAAAACTTGTAAAACATTTCATTGCCCAAAAGGGGTGGAGAACCTGAGCCTTGGGGCCAGATGTGGCCTTCTGGATCCTTGACTGTGGCCTTTTGACTGAATCCAAATTTTACAGAACAAATTCTTTTAATAAGTTTGGATTTGGTCAATGGCCGCACTTGGGGATCTGGAGGGCCACAAGCATCCTTGAGGCTGCAGCTTACCTACCTCTGCCAGGGGAAAAATTTTTAGTTGCTGAATAAATTTGGAAAGTTGTGGATTAAACAGTAGACCAACCATAGGTCCCAATTCGCCCAGGACATTTACATTATGTGCCTATTGCCCCAGTGTAATTATTAATAACATCCCCTATATCACTCAGAAGTGACCCAGTTTGGATGATTAATTGTAGATCGTGCTATCCTTGAGTCATATATCTTATGCAGCATTGCTAACACTTGTCCAGGGACCTTTTCTTTCAAAGAGTGACTTATGGGCTCTGTGGACTATATTTAGGAAACATTGTCTTTGGGTCTATTTGATTTCCAGAACTGTAAACATCTTGAGGCAGAATATAATGGTATTTAGTTTTTGTGAGGCCCATCCCCCTGCTTCTGGGCAGAACAAGGGAAATGTGACCTTATAACCTGTAAGATTAGCCTGGGAGTGGCTTTCATGGCTTGGCATCACCTCTCAGCTGACTGAGAGGCAGGAAGCTTGACATTGCAGCTGTAAGCTTTATGATGTTTCTTTCTTCTTTCTATACTCATGGAATCAGAGACTGGAATTATCACAGGAAGAGAGATAGAAATAAAATAGATTCCTGTGCTTCATATAAAATCCCCACTCCCTCTATTTCCCTGCTGGATTCTGTACCAGGTCTTCACAGCTGCACTGATCTCAGTGTCATTCTGGAGTCCCATTCCTTTGGCTCATACATGACTGTCCACTAATCTCTGTTAAGTTGTTTGTGGATAAAAACATGAAGCAATGGGTTTATAATTTTTAAAAAATAGTGAAATCCTGTTTTTCGTTTGAAATCTTACACACTAAAATATAAGACAGACGAAAGGGAAGTTGTACCAGTTAAAATATAAGAGTAGTGGGAAAGAAAGGCATACTCTCTTAGTTTCCCTTCTGAAACCCCTGCTAACCCCTGCTTCTACCATAGGGATCCTTGATCCACATATTCAGAGCCATGGAGTTCTATAGGGAATAGCTGGAAACTGCAGGTGGTGAAACACACGGATTTACCATCAGGCAAATCTAGATTTGAATCCTGCCTCTGCATCTTTTTACTTGCATAACCATTGGCAATTTAAACAAATTGTTTGAGCTTCAGTTTCCTCATCTGTAAAATATGGATAGGTTATTAATGGTTTGAAGGTTAAATGATATACTGCTTACAAATTGACAGGCACAGTTCCAACCACATAGTAAGTGCTATGTAACAACTGTGTGACCATGGACACTTTACTTAAACTCTTCAAAGGCTAGTTACCTCACCTGTCAAATTGGGATATTAACAGTATTTCATGGGCTTTTATAAAGAATTTTGTAAATGCATGAGATAATGCATGTAGTGTCTAACATATAGAAGGTACTGCATTATTTGTATTATTTTTGTTTGTATTATTATTTATGTTTCTAGTATCATTATTATTTATGCTTCTATAGAAACTTGAAGATGACAAAGAATTTAAGGTACCAAAGAATGGTCATATGGCATTGAAGTTGTCGATGGAAAAGAAACCAAACTCTGTAAAATAATTTTAAGAGATTTATTCTGAGTCAAATTTGGGGACCATGACCCGGAGCCATGCCCCAGAAGCCTTGAGTAAGTGGACTTGCTGTGCTTGGGTTACAGTTTGGTTTTATACATTTCAGGGAGATAGGGGTTACAGGTAAAGTCACAAATCAATACATGGAAGGCCCAAAAAGGTGGGCTATCTCAAAGCAGGGGTGCTTACAGGTCATAGGTGGGTTTAAAGATTCTTTGACTTGTAATTGGTTAAAGACATGAAGCTTTGTCTAAAGGCTTGGAATGTTTTAAGATAAGGAGGTCTGTTAATCAGAGACAAGCCACCTGACGTATATTTGTTGTATAAACTGAGGACCTGCAGGTTTGTCTTGCATAGCCTTAGGCCTGTCAATGAGTTACACAGGATATTTCAAAGAAGGGAGGGGGGCATGATGAGGCATGTCTGACCTCCCTCCTTGTGGCAGGCAATTTAGTTTTAGGATATTCCCTTGGCCAGGAGGGGGTCCATTAAGTCAGTCAGTGAGGGGAGCCTGAAGATTTTATTTTAGTTCCCAGAGTTATGTAGGTCCCATGATGATTAAGTGTGAGAGGGCCCTGGTATAGTTGGCTGCCTTCATTGAAATAATTCCTTGTAAAATGAATGCTGTTTATGTAGATTGGTCATGAGGGTCACTACATTGAAGTTATTGTAGGACCTTCAAAAAAGTTGTGGTAATAAGCTTCTTCAATGTAAGTCTCGGGGTAAGAAGCATTGAGACAATTTCTTGGTGGACTTCCAAGTCTTCTAAGACTGATAAGTTAAAATAAACTATGAAAGAAAATTCACAGTTTTCATTTCTTTAATTAGAACATTATAAACTTAAACACAGCTTAAATAGTGTTCTCATTGAATCTATTGCCTTGCAGAAATAACAAGTGTGCATTTCCTTGTGCACTATTCCAATTGAAATATTTACTGACTTGGGCAATTTATGTTACTGCTTATAACTCAGCTGTGCCATTTTGGTGTACTGTTGCTTTTACCTTAATCCCTGATTGATTTAGATTGCCCGAATCTCTCCTTAGGCCCTGGAGATTAGTCACTGAGCACTCAGAACAGAGGCCACACTTGTTAAGACACTAGAAATTAAGCACTAGAAAAATTTTGTGGATTTTCCCCCTGGACAATTTTTCTATAATGCAAATCCGATTATATAGCTCCCCTGCTTAAACCTTCCCATGTGTTACTGTTGCTGTCTTGATAAAGATCAATTCTATTGCATGGGGTACAAGGCCCTTCATGACCTGCACCCAGTTAGTTCTTCACTATGTTGCTTATCTCTGAGTGCATATGCTTTTCCACCACCCCGCTCCCTTGGCTCTATTTCCCCACCTCTCTCTTTCAGCCACTCTGAAACATATATGAAGAAAACATAACTTAGCCTTACATGAAGCTTTCTGAAGGAAAGAAAGAACAAATAGTTACCCAGCCAAGACAAAGCATGAGTGGTCCCAAAAAGAACACATAGTAGTCAGTCAGCTAAGCCATAGCAGGAATGGTTGAAAGCTCCAGATTTATAAGCTGGTGTAATACCTGAGTTTCAGTCCTGGCTCTGCCACTAAGAAGTTTGGTTGATTATGGCATTTCACAAATTTTCCTGGGTCTTTTCCCCCTCATCTTTAAAATGAGAAAATTCAACTAGGTTAGCGTTTCTTGGAGTATATTGGAGATACACTAATGTTTTGTTAGGTGTTACTAAAAAAGGGTGATTGTGGGTTGATATGTCTGAGAGGCACAAAATTAAGCAATGCTTATAGGTTTCTTTCAATCATCAAGATCCTGCAACATGCTAATGTCATCTAGAGTCCTCTAGAGGGAAATTTAGTATGAAATGTTTTTTACATATATTATCCATGAAATCCTTCTGATTCAGAATCTCTTACAGGACTAGTATTCTGTGTAACACAGCAGGACTAAATAATCTCTAGGGGGTCTTTCTAATTCTGACATATTTTGATTCTTTTAGTGAAATCAATTGACACTCTGCTCCTATGTCTCCTATGTCTTGTTTAGACTCTCTTTCAAAGCAGCCTTAAGCATTCATCTCTGATTTATTGTTAATTCCATTACTGACACACCCTATAAATCTGTGGGTATACAATTGTAGTGACTCAATTTCTTGTGTCTTTTCAAATGACTTTACATTTTTGGAATGCAGAATTTAGAGGATGGTGACTAGCTTTGACTAGTTGCTTTTCTATATACAAGAGGCTTCGGGGCATTCCGTGTTTGTCATTAGTTATGTAATCTAGGGGGTCACGTTGAAAACCTTTCTGGAGAAAATGTTGCCAACAAACCAGGTTCATTTGCCCACTGCCCAAGAGGAAGCCTACACACTGAGGCAGCAGGAATTACAGCAGAGAAAGAGTTTATTCTGCATAGTACTAAGTGGGGAGATGGGAGAAATTGCGCAAATCCACCTCTCTGAGAAATTAGGGAGACAGGGTTTTTAAGGATAGTTTGTTTTAGGCAATTAGGTTTGCTAATTGGCTGGTTCTGGGGTAGAACCATCAGTTCCTTGGTATGGGTCATGGCCTGGGTGGGTCAGCCAATCCACTGGTATGCAGTCCAGGTTCTTGAGTGGGGGGGGTGTCACAAGACCAGTTGAGTCAGTTCTCTGGTATGGGCCACAGGTCTGGAAAATATCTCAGAAACTACCCCTAGGTTTCAAAAAGGTGATGTTATCTATGGAGAAAGCTAAGAATCTTTACGACCACCAGATATGTGACTCCAGAGTAGCAGACAGGCGGACAGTGGCTAATTATTATCATTATTTTTACCTGGGCCAATGCCTTATTGTTAACTAGGCCCTTACTACAGTTGTCTCCTTGCACCCCTTTATTAATTTGTAAGGATGGTTTCAAAAATACCTTGTGAAGGTATATCCTCATTCTTTCAAATGCAAGTTTTGGCTTGTGATTATCTTTCAAATTTTTTAGAGCAATTTTTGTGAAACTATGGATAAGTCAAAAGTTCATATTATTTTCGAATATGAATACCCTCATAGAACAAATGCTGCACAGACAGCTTGAAATATCAATGAAGTGTTTGGGAAGGATGTGGCTAATGAATGCACAGTATGTTGATGATTTGAGAAGTTCTGTTCTGGTGATTTTAATCTTGAAAATGAGCCACTTGGGTGACCTGAGACCAAGGTGGATAATGATGAGTTGAAAGCTGTAGTGGAAGCAAATCCATCTCAACCTATGCGTGAATTAGCAGCAAGGTTTGACGTTACTTTTCCAACAATATTGGAACATTTGAAACAAATGGGCAAGGTAAAGAAGCTGGATAGATGGCTTCTGCATGAATTAAACAAGTGTCACAAGAGAAATCATCTCGAAACTTGCCTTTCTTTGCTGTCACGACATACAGGCAAACCATTTCTATACCATATTGTTATATGTGATGAAAAATGGATTCTTTCTGACAATTGCAAGCATTGGGCACAATGGTTGGATAAAGATGAAGTGCCAAAACACAGTCCAAAACAGAATATTCATCAAAAAAAAAGCTAATGTTGTCTGGTGGTGGTCCAGCACTGGTATTATCCACCACAGCTTCATGAAACCCAGTCAATCGATTACGGCAGATGTCTACTATAGCCAGTTGGATGAAATGATGAGGATGCTTGTGATTAAGCAGCTGAGATTGGTCAATAGAGACAGGCGAATCCTCTTGTAAGACAACACCAGACCACATGTCGCACAAACAACGCTGCTCAAACTACAGCAGCTGGACTTGGAAACTCTCTGTCATCCACTGTATTCACCAGACCTTGCACCAACTGACTAACACTTCTTCCAGGCTTTGGATCACTTCTTGCAAGGAAAAATGGTGAATTCTCAACAAGCTGTGAAAAATGCCTTTTGCGATTTCATTGCCACTCTCTCTCTAGGCTTCGTCGCTGCTGGCATAAACAAGATACCATTAAGATGGCAAAACTTTGTTGATAGTTTAGGCACATACTTTGATTAATTGTACTACTTCTTATTTGAGATATAATAAACTACATTTTTGATTCAAAATTGGATATTTCATATTTAATGACCTAATAGAAATGAACTAATAATACTGGGAAAGGTGTCTTATGGATTTTTTCTTTAGTTATTAATAAATCTTTATTTTTCATTTAATTGTTCCCTTTAAAAATGCAGAAATTCAGGTCATGAAGGAATGGGATATGAATGGGACTAAGCATTTTCAAATGGGGAAGATGATCAGCAGTGGGTATATCAAAAACTTGGCTCGTATGAGGTGGATGGTGTTATAGATGTGTGAATGTCACTTCACATTTCTAACAGGAAGAAAACCTTGGGCTGCTGTCAAGGAAGGAAAAGCCCTAGAGTGCCAAATCAAAAGTAAGGCAAAATCCAGCCACTCCTTCCTTAAACTATCCCCTCTTGTGTCATGGAGACTCAACATATATGCCAGGGTAAGGCAGAAGATAAAATTAATGGCATATAGTCCCTATTCTCAAGTAGTTGATAGTTCAGTGGAGTAAACAATCAAGTAAGCAGTTACAATCCTATGTAAAATTAGATATAATAAAATTTTTAAAATAAGGAATTGGTATCATGAAAATGCTTTCCTGGTCAGTCCTTTTGTGGTTTTGTTTAAGAAATCATTCCCCATCCTAAGGTCATGTAAGTATTCTTTTTATACTTCCTACTAGAAGTTTTAAAGTTTTGCCTTTCACATTTAAGTGTTCAATCCATCTTGAAGTAAATGTTGGGAACAGTGTAAGATAGGGATCCAACTTCACTTTTTCTAAATCAGTTCTTATTCAACCATCCCTTTTTTTGCCACTGATGTACAATGAGCTCTGCCATATATTGTTTCCATATGTGAATGAGTATGTATCTGGGCTCCCTATTATGTTCCATTGATCAATTTGTCTATTTCTGTGGTAAAACCATGCTCTTTTCATTTCCGTAGATTTATAATCAGTCTTGAGATCTGGTAGGGAAAGTTTTTATACCATATCTCCTTTTCCTCTCCCTCTCCCCTCCTCCTTTTCTTTGTTCTTTTTCAGAAGTGTTTTAGCTATTTGTGGCCCTTTGCTGCTACATATAAATTTTAGAATCAGCTTGTCAAGTTCCTTGAAAAACCCTGCTGGAATTTTTGTTAGAATATCATTAAATCTATATATGAATTTTGATAGAATTGTTATATTTATAATTTCAAGACTTCTATCCACAAACATATATTATCCATTTATTTGAATCTTCTTGATTATCTTCCAATAAAGTTTTATAAATTTCTGTATAAAGATATTTCACAACTTTATTAGCTTTATTCCAATACACCTTAATATTTTATTGCTATTGAAATGATTTTTTAAAAATTTCTGTTTTCTGTTTGTTGCTGGTATATAAAATGATTTTGTATATTATTTTACATTCATCCACTTTGCTAAATGGTTATTATTTCTATTAATTTGTATATTCTTTGCATTTTCTCTATAGATAATTGTGTATTCTATGGATGTATTATTAATAGCTAAGGTAAGAGTTGCTCTTCTGACAGATACACCCATAAATCTCAGTGTTTTAACACAATAGTAGTTTGTCATTAATGTAAAGTCTGATGTGCATATGCAGGATTTAGCCTTCCATTTGGTGACCCAAAGACACAGGCACTTTTCCTCTTGAAGCTTTACCACCTCCTAGGCTTTTAGAGTCTTTTGCTTCCAGCTACAAGAGTGTGCAGGAAGAACAACTACTTCTTAACTACCTTGACCAAGAAGTGACATATATCACATTCTATTAGTGAGAATTAATCACATGAACCCACCTAATTGTAAGGGGACTGGAAAAATCCTGCACTATGGAAAAAAAGCATAGGCTTTTTTCAGACAGCTAACTGTATATCATAGTGAGTTCCAGAAGTATTATTTTTCCTTTCTTAACATCGTACTTTTTATTTGTTTCTCTTGTTTTACCGCTTTGGCTAATTCAGTGCAACACGTTGTTGAATGGAAGTTGCAATAATGGGCATCATTGTCTTCCTCCTGATCTTAAAGGAAGTGTTTCAAACTTTTAACCATTAAGAATGATATTTATTATGATTTTGGGGGTAGATATTGTTTATCAGGTTAGCAAAATTCCATATTATTCCTCATTTGATAAGGTTTTTAATTTTTAAATTTTATCAAAAAATTTATATCTATTGAAATCGCTATATATATTTTCTCTTTTAATCTATTAAAAGGGTGAATTACATTTATGGGTTTGCTAATGGTAAAATTGGCCTTGTTTTCCTGGGTTAAACCTAAGTTTAATAATGTATTATTATTTTCTATACTACTGGTTTTTCTTTCCATTTTTTTTTTTTAGGATCTTTGCATCTGTGATCATTGGTGAGATGTCTATAAATTCTCTTACTTATTTGGTTCTTATTTTAAAATCAGCAGTAAAATAATACTATGTTCACTTCTGTTCTGGTCTCTGGAAGATTTTGAATAATATTTGAATAATCTGTTCCCTGAAAGTTTGATATTACACATCCATAAACCATCTAAGACTAGTATTTACTTTGTAGAAAGAATTTAAACTACTGTTTCAAATCTTTAATAATTGTAGGATTGTTTAGACTTTCTATGTCATATTTAGTAAGTTTTGGTAGGTTATATTTTTGTAGGTAATTAACCACTCAGTGTAGAATGTGAAGGTTATTGACATAAAGTTGCTCATGCGATTATTTTTTAATAGCTTAAGCTGTTATACATAATCTCTACTGTTTCTATAGATATGCAAATCTTTATTTTAAAGCAAATTTTAAATGTTTTTAAACTTTTAAATTATACTAAGATATGATTTACATAGGATAAAGATCATTTAAAGTGTACAATTCAATGGTTTTTAGTGCATTTACATAGTGTGCAACCATCTCATAAGCTAATTTTAGAACATTTTCATCACTCCAGAAATAACCTTTTCGCCATGAGCAATCACTCCCCATTCTCCTTTCAACCCCTTTTCAGCCCCAAGCAATCATTAATCAATGTTCTATGCCTATTATGGACATTTCGTATAAATGGTATCATAAGGATGTGGCGTTTTGTGTCTGGCTTTTTTTACTTAGCATAATGCTTTCAAAGTTCATCTATGTCGTTACATGCATCAGTACTTTATTCCTTTTTGTGGCTAAATAATATTCCAGGGTACAGACATACCACATTTTGTTTATTCATCTATCAGCTGATGAACATTTGGATTGTTTTCACTCTTTGTTTATTATGAATAATAATGCTATGAATATCCACGAACAAGTTTTGTTTGAATGCCTGTTTTCAATTCTCTTGGGTATATATCTAGGAGAAGAATTGTTAGATCATATGGTAACTCTATGTTCAGCTTTTTGAAGAACTGCCTAATTCTTTTCCAAAGTGGCCGCACCATTTTACATTCTCACCAGCAATGAATGAGGGTTTTAATTTCACCACATCATTACCAACAGTTATTGTCTTCCTTTTTAAGTGTAGCCATCCTAGTGGGTGTAGACTGTTATCTAATTGTGCTTTTTATTTGCATTTCCCTAATGCCTAATGATATTGAACATCTCTTCAAGTGTTTGCTGCCCATTTGTATCTCTTCTTTGGGGAAATGCCTATTTGAATCCTTTGCCCATTTTTAAATTGAGTTATTTACCATTTTACTATGGAGTTGTAAGTGTTCTTTATATATTCCAGCATACATCCCAAGGTATATACCCCAAAATATTGAAAATAGGTGTTCGAACAAAAACTTATAAGATACATTATTTGCAAAATTTTTCTCCCATTTTGTGGTTTGTCTTTTCACTTTCTTGATGGCGTTCTTTGAAGCACAAACGTTTTTAATATTGATGAAGACAAGTTATCATCAATCACTATCACTTGTCATTTTAGTGTCATATCAAGGGCCTGAAGATTCACTCCAATGTTTTCTTCTAAGATTTTTATAGTCGTAGCTCTGATGTTTATATCTATGATTGACTTCGAGTTAATTTTTGTGTATAATGGTTCAACTTCATTCTTTTGCATGTTGATATGCATTTGTCCCAGCATCATTTGTTGACAAGACTATTCTTTCCCCATTGAATTATCTTGACCCCTTTGTTGAAAATCAGTTAACCTTGAATTTAAGGGTTGCTTCCGCACTCTCAATTCTGTTCCATGGATCTATATGTATATTTCTATACTAGTGTCACATTGTCTTAATTTGTATAGATTTGTAGCAAGTTTTGAAATCAGAAAGTGAAATCCTCCAACTTTGTTTTCTAAGTTTGCTGATTTTTTTTCTGTGCTAGCTCAAATCTGCTGTTAAGCCAATTTAATATATTTTTCACTTCAGTTATTATACTTTTCAACTCAATTTCTATTTGGTCTTTTTATAACACCTATCTCAGTATTGATAGTTTCTATTTGGTGAAACATCATTCTCATATTTTCCTTTAGTTTTTAAAACACAATTTCCTATAATTCTTTCATCATATTTAAAATATCTGATTTATCATTTTTGTCTAATATATCCGATGCCTGGCTTCCTCAAGAATAGTTTCTATGATTTTTTTCCCTGTGTATAGGATATATTTTCTTGTTTTTTTGCATGTTTCAAATTTTTTTGTCAAAATTGGATATTTTGATTAATATAATATGCCAATTCCGGAAATCATATTTTTGCCCCTCTCCAGTGTTTGTTTTTGTTATCTTTAATGTTACTGCTAATAGTTTCTTAGTTATTTTGCTGAACTAAATCTGTGAAGTCTATATTCTTTGGTGTGTATAGTCACTGAAGTCTCTGCTTACTTAGCTACTTTATAAGCTGATGAATCAACAGAGATTTCCTTAAATACCTGGAACCAATTAGTTTCCCAATCTTTGCTGAGGGGCTTCGTGTGCACATTGGGGCATTCCTCCAATGGTCAGCCAGGTAATTGCTAGGTAATATTGCTTGAGCCTATACTTCTTGCTTGTGCAGAGTTTTAAGGTCAGCCACACATGACAGCTTAGGACTTTTTCAGGTCATTCCTGAGCATGTACATATCTCTGGGTATGTACATAGCCCTGCGCATGCTTGTGGTCTTCTGAGTTCCCAGGAATATGTCAGAGCTTTTCAAATCCCTTATAGATAGCTCATTCTTCAGCTTTTCCTTGTTAGGTTTTTGGTTTGTCTAACATTTTCCCTAACTCTTATTAACCTCCTCTGGCAGCCTCAAATTCAAATAACTACCTCTAACAACTTCCTCAAACTTCCCCTGGGAAAAGACTTTTAGTATTGGGCAAGCTCTGAGTCACATCCAGTGAAGATAGTCAACAATTGGGGTGTTCTAGGGAACTGCCATGCATATGAAATAGTGACACTCTTCTGGGAATGAGTCTTTGAAGGACCTCCAATCCTGTTCTGCCCCTCCCATGGTTCCCAGGCTGCTGGTTTTCACCATGATAGCTAGCTGTTAATTTTTAAGGATATCACAGAGCTGGAGAGAGGCGAATAGGAATTATGCAAATTAAAACTCCCTGAAAGCTCACTGTTCTCATCAAGATTTGGCTGTTTTTCTTGAATAAATCTTCCCTGGATTGATGTAAGCCTTTGGTTAATTTGCAGAGTTCTGAAAATGCTGATTATGACTATTTTTTGCCAGTTTTCTCATTGCTTTTACAGAGGGGAGAATTTGTCATGATGTCACCCTGCTGGTTATGTTTTGTAACTATTTTCTCCCACGTTGTGCTCTTGCTTTTTTAGCTTCTTAATTGTGTCTTTGATGAACAGGTATAATTACTTTTTTTCTTTCAAGATATAATCACACTGAATGTTTCATTGCTGATTAACTAAATAGCATTTAATATCAGAATTTTATTAGTTATTTTTATCTTCTTTAGCACTTTTTTGATTTTAAAATCAACTTTATTGAAGTTTAATTTGCATACAGTAAAATGCATTCATTTATAGTATACATTTAGATGAGTCTCAAAAATACTTTCACCCATGTAAATACCATCACAATTAAGATATAGAATATTTTCATTATCCCCAAACATTTCCTTCTGACCCTTTGTACTCATACTCTTTGCCCCACTGCTAACCTTTTCATCCACTGATTGTTATCCTGTCACTATAGTTAAACCCTTTCCATAATGTCATTTTAATGGAATCATTGAGCATGTAGTCTTTTGAGTCTAGTCACTTTCACTTTGCTGAATGGTTTAGAGATTCATTCATATTGTTGCATCTGGAAGTAGTTTGTTCCTTTTTATTTTTAAGTATTCTTCCATTATTTGGATGCACAACAATTTGTTTATCCATTCATTGATTAATGCACACTTGGGTTGTTTCTTGCATTTGGCTATTATGGATAGAGCTTCAACAAACATTCATATGCAATTATTTGTGTGCAGATATGTTTTCATTTATCTTAGACAAATATCTAAGATTTTTCAGCCATATAGTAAATATATTGTTCATTTAACTTTATAAAAACAGCCAGCCTCTTTTTTAAACTGTTTGTAACATTCAACATTCCCACCAGCAATACATGAGAGTCCCAGTTATTCTACATAGTCACTCAAACTTGGCATTATCAGTCTTTTTAATTTTTCCTATTGTGATGTTTTTGTAATTGTAGCTTATTGTATCCTTATTTTGCAATTCCATTATTAGTAATGAGGTTGAGAACTTTTATATGTTTATTGACCATATTTTGCAAAATACTTGCTGAAGTCTCCTGCCTAATTTTATATTGGATTATCTGTCATTCATTATTGATTTTTTGAGTTTTCTATACCTTGCAGATAATATTTTTTCCACTGGTTATGTGTTGCAAACATCTTTTCACACTGTGGCGTGCCTTTTTAGTCTCTTGGTTGTGACATCAATGAATAGATGAACTTAATTTTAATGTGATTTATCAATCATTTTCTTTTTGGATAATCTTTTACTTGTCCTATTTAAGAAATCTTTTCTTACTCCAAGGTCCTGAAGATATATTCAATGTTATCTCCTCTGTAAGCTTTATTGTTTTACTGTTTATATTTAGACCTACAGCCTACCTGGAATTGACTTGTATTTCTGGTAAAGACAAGGTTTTTTCTGTTTCTCATATTCAATTGTTCCAGCACCACTTAGTGACCAAAAAAGGCCCTTTCCTCACTTCTCTTCAGTGCCACCATTGTCATAATTTAAGTGTTTGAATAAGTGTGGATCTATTTAGAACTCTATTGTGTTCCATTGGCCTATTTTGCTATCCTTGTGCAGTACCACACTGTCTTAATTACTATAGCTTTATCAGTTTTGATATCTGGCCATGGAGGTCCTCCAGTTTTATTCTATTTCTTTCACAAAATTGTCTGGATATTCTTGGCTCTTTGAATTTCCACATATACTTTAGCACTGCTTTGCCAATTTCCACAAAAAAACTTGCTGAGGGTTGTATTAGGATTGTACTGAACATATGGATTACTTTGGGGAGGAATGTCATCATTATAATATTGAGTCTTCCGATTCATTAACATAATGTAACACTCTATTTATTTAGGTTTCTTTAATTTCTTTCTTTAGAATTCTTGCCTATTGTTCATTAGATTTATCGGTAGGTATTTGTTAACTTTTGATGCCATTGAAAATGATATATATTTTAAAACTTCTTCTTTTGTTTGTTGCTGGTATAGAGAAATGCATTTGTAAATGTTGATATTGCATCCAGCTGTGGTGTAAGGCCTAAAATTAAGGCCCAATATTATGAGTTGTCTTGACTTCTGGTAAAACCAGAGAGTCTCTAATGGTTCAACTGCAAGTTCCCCTTCCCATTCTGCTCCATTTTGGGTAAGAATAAGGTTCCATGAATTTTTTTGGTCTAAAAATGTCTTTCTTTCTTAATGGATTTTTTTTATGCATAGAATCATAGCGTGGTCATTTTCTCTTTTAGTAATTTGAAGTTATGTCACTATTTTCTGGTTTCTGTTTTTAATTTAAGAAGTTATTTGTCACCCTTATTTTTGTTTCTTTGTAAGAAAAGAAGTATTTTTTTAATATAGTTATTTTTGAGATATTTTTCATCATTGGTTTGTAGAGATTTTACTATCATGTGCGTAGTATGTTATTATTTATCTTGCCTGAAGTATGTAGGTCTTCTTGAATCTGTAGCTTAACATCTCTCCTCACGTTTGGAAAATTATTGGCCATTATCTCTACCAGTATTGTTTTTCCCCCATTCTCTTTCTTCCCTCCTTTTGAAATTCCAATGGCATATGTATGTGGTGTTTTCACTATACCCCCAATAGGAATTTAGAATATAAAAACCTCCTGATGCTAAAGTCCTCTGAACTACTTTAAATTGAAAAATAACATAGTCAGATTCTAATACTGAGAATATCACTCTACTGGTTAATATAGAAGATGGCCATGAAGCACAGAGTAGAGACAGGGAGTATAGTTATAAAACTATAATCATAATCCCATTTTGAGCACTTATAATGTGTTTCTTTCACTGGTTTCCCTTTCTTCGCCCACATTTTAAATGTGGGTATTCCTCAAAGTTCTATTTTTGTCTCTCTTATCTTCTTTTCTCCTTAACTTTTATAGTTTCAAAGGTCACCTCTGCATAGTTGTCTATGAGATATAGCTCTCCAATTCTCACTCCCTCTTTTAAGAACCAATGCTGCATTTCCAGCCATCCATTGTATATCTACACATACATCAAAACAAGGAATTTCAAAATAAGTATTCTTTTCTGCCACATATTAGTTCTGTCCTCTGATTTCCAGTTTTTGTTAATGGCATCATCATACATCCAGCCACTCAGGCTCACATCTCTCATCTTTGACTCTTTCCTCTCTCTTGAGCCAACATTTGATAAGCTACAAGACCTCTAGCATTTTTTTTCACATCATTTCTCCTACTCTTTTCTACCTTTCCATTACCAAGACCCAATATCATCTTTCATCTCCTGTACTATTTTAACAGTTTTCTAACTGGTCTTTCTGTATTCAGTCTCTTTACATTATAATATACCTGATGAAAAGATTTGAGGTTAAGTTTCTTGTAGACTCACCATATAATGTTATTTGCTTACTCAAAATGTTGAATGGATCCCTACTGTTTACTGAACAAAGTACAATCCCTCAGCCTGGCATTCAAAGCCCTCCACAATAAGACTCCAACCCGATCTCCATATTTATGTCCCATCAAGCTTCAACAGAGAGATATTGCTTCACTCAAACCAGACTAATTGTCATTCTCTATATATGTTCCATGCATTCCTTCTTTAGTGTCTTTGGGGTTTTCTACTCTCAGTCAAAAAAGCATACAAAAAAGTAGATTGCATCTCCTGCATTAGTAGAATAACAGCTACAACAAGTTGTTGTTATAACAAGTAGACTACTTGTTATAACAAGCAAGTAATCTACTTGTTATAAAAGTAGAATATGCAGGATATCCTGGCCCTCAGGCAGATCACATCGTGTATTCCTTTTCTTTCATGCACCAAATTGTTTATCCCTAAAATTAAGTCAAAATGAATAAGTGGCATTCTTTGAAAGAGAAGTTACCTAGTAATGACTTGAAATTTGGCAGAGAAATTTGAAAAAGAGGAGGGGCAGTTAGCTTAGAGTCATATAAATTTTTAATAATTTCCAAGTGGAAGGCCTTTGTCCTCAGAATTGGGAAAACTTCCAGGAAGAACTTGTATCTAGGGCTGGATTATAAGTGAGGGTTCAGGCTACTTAACAGCAAAATTTAACTGTAGTCCCCAGGCAGAATTCCTTTTAGCATGTCTTTGGTTAACAGGCTCAGAAGAAAATCCTAGAAGAGTAGATCCAATAATGTCTTGAGCAATATGGTCATTGTTGAAATTAGGGTGTGTATTTTTAAGGTGTCTACTTTGAAAAACAGCCCTCCTTTGATTTCAGACCTATCCTCGTTCTGTTGACCTTTGTCCTTCTCACCTGTTTTCTTTTCCCCAAGCACCAAACTCTAAATTCGGCCCCTGAGATCTTACCACTCTTGTAAGGATAAATATAGCTACCTTATAGTTAGCAATTAATATGTCCCTGATGTGTGTAAAGCACTTAAATGATACCATTTAATACTCATAGAACCTCTATGAGATAGGTACTTTTATCTTTAAAATTTTAAATATAAGAAGCTCAGATCTTGGAAAGTTTAAGTGACCTGCCCATAGTCACACAAGAGGTGTGTAGGGGTTAATAAGAATTAGGGTTTTATTTTAGGCTCCAAAGTCTTGATCCTTAGGGCATCAAAAGGTAATCCCAAGGAATGTGCTCCTATCAAACATCAGAGCTTCCCCTGAAAGTCTAATACAGAGGGGTTTAAGCTATCCACTCTACATTCCTTTCTCTTCAACCTCTCTCTTAGGTTTCTCAAGAGCAGGCTTCTTTTAATGGAGAGGAGCCCCAAGTCCACCATGTGCCAGTTTCCTGGGGTTTCAAGAAAGACTCCTTAGAGACAAAACCCCAAGGAAAGGAACTCAAATGGATGTTCCACATGGAAGCAAGAGATCTTAACATCACTCCCCCTAAATTTCACTCTGTAGCACTATTGATCAATAATAACCTCATGCCATTACTCTTTCTTAACGTTGGAAGCTTCATGAAGTTTGTTATATGCAGATAGTATACCATATACCTATGTATGCTGCTTATATTTATTCACACCATTAGCAAATTGATTCCAATGTGAAAACTGGAAGTCATAAAATAAGTAGAAATAATATGTTAAGTGGTTTATTCTTCTTTAATTAAAAACAACTTTATAAGGAGATAACAAATTTGTACAAATAAGGTCATACAAATTAGGAATGGACCTTATATGTCAAATGAGCTTTGTACAAATTAGGACTGGATGGAAATAGAATAACACCTGAGACTTTGAGTTAATCTATTAATATTATAGTATACAAATTCATGAAGGTTTCACTGGAAAGAATGCTAGAATTCTTTTTTTTTATTTCAGCATATTATGGGGGTATAGATGTTTAGGTTACGTATGTTGCCCTTGCCACCCCCCCGTGCCCCCCAAGTCTGAGCTTCAAGCGTTTCCATCCCCCGGATGGTGCGCATCGCACTCTT
>NW_012149964.1:1528770-1532893 GCF_000956105.1 Propithecus coquereli | reverse complement strand
AAACATTTGGGTGCAGGTGTCTTTTTCATAGAGTGTCTTTTGTTCTTTTGGGTAGATGCCCAGTAATGGGATTGCTGGATCAAATGGTAATTCTACTTGTATCTCTTTAAGGTATCTCCATATTGCTTTCCGCAGAGGTTGCACTAGTTTGCAGTCCCACCAGCAGTGCATGAGTGTTCCTGTCTGTCCGCATCTGTGCCAACATTTATTGTTTTGGGACTTTTTGATAAAGGCCAGTCTCACTGGAGATAAATGATATCTTATTGTGGTTTTGATTTGCATTTCTCTGATGATTAGAGAGGTTGAGTATGTTTTCGTATGTTTTTTGGCCATTATTCTGTCTTCTTTTGAAAAGTAAGAATGCTAGAATTCTTTCACTAACAGACTTAATTGGTTCTTTTTTTTAAAAATTGAGGCAGGGTCAGTTGCACTATATTGGCCAGGGTAGCCTTGAACTCCTGGGATCCAGCTTGAGCCTCCCCAGTAAGTGCACTACCATGCTTGGTTAATTGGTTCAATTTTTTTTTTTGTTTTAGAGACAGGGTCTCACTCTGTTACCCAGACTGGAGTGTAGCGGTGCAATCATAGCTCACTGTAACTTCGAACCCCTGGGCTCAAGGTATCCTTCTGCCTTAGCCTCCCCAGTGTCTAAGACTACAAGTGTATGACACCATGCCTGGCTAATTAAAAAAAAAAAATTTTAGAGGTCTTGCTATGTTGCCCAGCCTGGTCTTGAACTCCTGGGCTCAAGAGATCCTCCTTCTTTGGCCTCCCAAAGTGTTGGGATCATAGTGTGAGCCACCTGCCTGGCCAGTTCATTTTTATATGGTGACTTCATGGTTCTAGTTACTAATTTGTTAGTCCTTATTGTAAGTCCAGAGGCTTTCTTCTCAAGCAGAAACAATGTGAGCACAGATGTTAAAGGAATGAAGTGAGTTGATAATAATAACTTTTACATTTAGTGCTTACTGTTTGCCAGGGACTATTCTAACAACTTTACTTGTATTGCTTCATTTAACTCTCATAACTATCATAAGAGGTAGGTAATTATTATTATTTCCATTTTACAGATGAGAAAACTGAGGCCCACACAGATGAAATAATTTTCTCAGGGTCACGTAACTGTTAGGTAAATGTGAACTCAAGCACTCTGGTACAAGAATTCATGCTCTTGTCTACTATATTATAATGTATCAACTTCGGTTTTCCAATATGTTCCCTCTATAGGAGAGAGTAACATTCTATAGGAGGTTCTATGGTTTGAATGTTGGTCCCCTCCAAAACTCACGTTGAAATTCAATTGCCATGGTAACACTATTAAGAGGTGGGACCTTTAACAGGTGATTAGGCCATGAAGGCTCCACTCTTATGGGTGGGATTAGTGTCATTATAAAATAATGTGTTCGACCCCCTCTTGTTCTCTCACATTCTGTCGTATGATGATGCATTAAAAAGGCCCTTGCTATTTATATATACAATGGAATATTACTAAATGATAAGAAATGACAGGGATCTAGAACCTCTTATACTTTCCTGGATTAAAATTAAGCCCATTATCCAAAGCGAGGCACCACAAAATCGGAAGAATGGGCTCCACTTGTACTCGCCATCAAATTGGTACTAACTGATCAACACTAGGGTGATCACATAGCAGTAATATTCTCCAGGGATTAGGGGGATGGGGAGGTAAACCCACAACTAAAGGACACGGGGAGCATTGTAGGGGGAAGGGCATGCCTTTAACCCTCACTTGGGTGAGGCAAAGACATAAAGTGTAACCATAATGTTTGTACCCTCATAATACCCTGAAAAAAAAAGGCCCTTGCTAGATGCTGGCACCTTGATATTGGAATTCTCAGTCTTCAGAACTGTGAGTCAATAAATTTCTGTTCATTATAAGTTACCCAGTCTCAGGTGTTCTGTTATAGCATCACAAAACAGACTAAGACAGATGGGAAGGTAAATTATCCTCTAAGGGTTTAATAGATGTCTAAATTCAACTGAACTTGTCTACTATGGGATGATTCTATTCACCCTTCATGATCTACAGCAGCTGTTTTAGGCAGTCTCCTTCCCTAAACTCTCAGTAGTAACGACAATCATCTGCCAAGCTGATGATCAATGTTCATTTTACCTCATTATCTCTGTATTTATTCTCTTCAATCTCTGCTAACTTATACATAGAGCCCATCTGTTACTACCTTCTGGGGAGATTGGTCTTTTAGTCTCATACTTTCTTTCACTCTGAGCATGTTTCACTTCCATTTTGGTTAGGTATCTCCTTCCTAAAAAGGCAAAACTCCAGTATTTCTCAATTTTTCCCTGTGGAAGTCTAGTTAACAGGTATTTATGCTAGTTAATAGACATTACATGAAATAAAAGGATTGATTTTCCAGGAAAATAAGTTTGAGAAATATTAGATTCAAATTCTAACTCTGCCCCTTACTAATTGTATTAACTTGGTAAAATCACTTAAACTATCTGCATCTTATTTTTCCTCATCAACGAAATGATGCTAAATGTATTATCTAGTTCGCCAATTTGTTGCAAATATTATATGAGGTAATGCATGTAAATCACTTTGTTCAGTGCTTTGCTCATAGTGTTCAGTACATGACAGCTGCTATCATTAAACTATGATCATCGTTTTATTATAAACCAGGGCAGAGCCATTAAGGTTGAATTCTGACCAAGTCTGCAACCTGGTGGAGCACATAGACCAGGTCTTTCGTACACTGGGTCTCAAATTCTGCTCTGTGGATGGTTGCTTCAGAATCTCTGCCAATATTTTTTAAAAATACAGATGTCCAGGCTCTGTTCCTGGAGAAACTGATTTAGTACATTTTATAAATTATTTTTATAAAGTGCTATCTTTCATAAAACCAATTTGCAATCAGATTTGGGAACCACTAATTTAGAAAATAATATTCATATTCCCTAGAACAATGTTCAAGGCTTTACGTGATCTGGCTCTATATTGCCTTTACCTTTTCAACTTTTGTCTGCAATAGTAGGGAACACTTTTGAAATAGAAGTTTTGGGACCCTACATGGTATTTAGAAAAGAGAAGAGTTGTAATTAACAGAAAGTCATCATTCAGTCACTACAAAGGGTGCCAGTACTCTGCAGCAGACGTTTCAAACCTGGATATGCACACAAAAAAATCACTTGGGGGAAATTGTTAAATATACATATCCCTGGGCTACACTCTCAGATATTTCTAGAGGAGCAAATCTGCGATGGGGTTTAGGAATATTAACTTTTTAAAAGCTCTCCAGGTGACGCCAATAAGGATCCAGACTTGGAAACCATAGTACATTTTTCTCTACATCTATATTTGTTGAGAGCAGAGACCAGATATTTTTTCCTTCTTTATATTGTCCAAAATCAGTAGCTCACTGCTTGCACAAAGCAGGTGCTCATTTATTGATCCAAGTAAAGGAGGAGTATTGGTTGGTTTGAAATGGGCGATTACTTTTTGCTCTGCTACCATAAAGACTTAATTTGTATCACATGTATTCTTCTCTGGAATACATCTGGAGAAACAAGGTAAGCAACTATTCTATTCCCGACTCCCCTGTAACCATTTACAAGGCCACTAGGGAGGTAGAAGTTTATGTTCTTTGATGGTGTCAAAATTCTAGCATAACCAACTTTGTTTAGCACTATCCATTCAAACCTATTTAACTTTATCTTTTGATAGTCTTTTATGTATTAAAGCAAGGCAAATGTACTATTCAGATCCACGGTTATAGTATTTTGGGTAAACAGTACAGGCTCTAGATCCACATCCTTGCGTTGAAATATTTTCTAGGCTCTTCGTCAATTGTAGTAACCTTACACAAGTTATTTAACCTCCCCATGCCTCAGTTTTCTCAACCATAATATAGGGGGTAATATTAATCCCTATTTCATGCAATTGTGAGAATTAAACGAGACAATGGATGTAATGCACTTAAACGGTTCTTGATAAATAAGATGTGCTATTTGTGTATCTACTTGTAACTAATGAAGAATTTTCTGGCCGGGCGTGGTGGCTCACGCCTGTAATCCTAGCTCTCTGGGAGGCCGAGGCGGGTGGATTGTTTGAGCTCAGGAGTTCAAAACCAGCCTGAGCAAGAGC
>NW_012149964.1:1520714-1526946 GCF_000956105.1 Propithecus coquereli | reverse complement strand
TTATAAATGTCAATATAAAATGAAAGTAAATGTAAATAAAGATAGTAAAACCACTCACTATAGTTGGAAATGAAAATCACTACACACACCAAGCTTGCTTTGTATCGGATTTCCACTGGGTGTCAGCAATGTATGGTTTTCAACCCACTATCTCTAAATAAAGTTGTATAATACTTCTAAAGCTTATTTTTTATTAGTATTTAACTTAATATTTTTTATTGGAGATTCTTATAATTGAACCAATCTTTAGCTGCATATTAGTAATCATTTTATTCTCTGGCTGATAATGCTTCATAATCACCACAATATTATAAAATTCATAAGAAATGACACTCTTATAATTTGATAACATAAGAAATTGAAGACCTTAAGAAAATGGGAAAAAACATGTAATCAAGCTGTTAGCATAAAGGTTTTTTTTTTTTTTTGAGATTTAAGCCATCTAAGGGCTAGATTGAACAGGACTGACCAGAAAACACATTAAAGAAACCATTCATTGATTCAATCCCGCAGTCATACACTCAACACACATTTATTGAACACTTATTGTGTATTAGGAATTGTTCATTGCACAGGGGATAAGGTGGTGAACAAAATGGACATCATCCCTTCTCTCAAATTGTTCAGAGTTTAGCTGAGAAAACATATGAGTAAAATCACAATTATAGGAAATGTGATGTGTGATATGTATTATGTATTATGTAAAGGGGAGACAGTATAATATTGGGGTTCAGTGCTCTGGCTATGGAATCTGGCTGCCTGTTTAGATTCCCATCCCTGGCTTTACCTGCTATACGACATGTGTAAAAATACTTAAACTTTCTCAGTCTTAGTTTCCTCATAGGTACAATGATGATTATAGTAATATCCATCTCATAGGGTTGTTTTGAAAATGGAAATGAGATAATCCATTTAAATCATTGAACACAAAGCACTCAATATATGTCCAGGAATGTTATTAATGAGCCCACAGATTGCTGGGAGGGGCAGTGGAGAAAGGACATAGGGGTAAGAGTGGGTGGTTGTAGGATTGGAACTTCCACAGTTGACAGTCTTTGCAAAAAAGTATGCATGCGTTTTGAGAACTTAAAATAGTTTAGTATGGTGGGTGCACAATCAATGGTTATATTTGACCATGTACATGAGGATCCTGGTGGACTTCCAGCTAAGTATATCCAGCAGACAGTTGGCTTTGAGTCTGAAGTACAGTGGAAAGATTTGGGCTGAAGGCATATAAGGGGTGGTTGAAGTCATGAATGTAGATGATGGAGAAGGAAGCCATTCAAGGAGTTTCAGCTCTAGGATTATGTAATTATGCTATAGAAACATTCACTCTGATAATAGTGTGGAGTATTGATTTGAGTTGGGTGGTGGGGGTGCTGCTCTGATGGCAAAAAGATAATAGAAGTTGTCAGGTTTATGACATTTTGATTTAAAAATATACTAACATGATTTCTCTAAATAATAATGCATTATTACATGAAAAAATAAAGCACTGAGTAGAATTACGTAAGTAATAATGCAAAAATATATACAAAAATCTTGCAAATGATATTTGCTTCCAAGTCATCATTTTAGGAAATCATACATTACTATAATCAACAGAACACTTTTTGATATATATTAATATGATTTGGCCCAGCACAGTGGCTCACACCTATAATCCCAGCACTTTGGGAGGCCAAGGCAGAAGGATCACTGAGGCCAGGAGTTTGAGGCTGCAGTGAGCTATGATCGCGCCACTGCACTCCAGCCTCAGTGACAGAGTGAGACCCTGTCTCTTAAAAAACGACAAAAAAAAATTTCTTTGCCTTGAACTGACCTCCCTCTTATTCTAGAAAAGTCATACATGTGTCTGGTGAGTTTCAGGATGTTTACAGCAAAATTCAAAGACATAATTAGTTAGTATGTTTACAGTATTCAAGAGTCATTAGATTGAGTCCCTAGAGTGAGAGATTCTGGGGACTGAAGCCAAAGGAGCTGCTTTCCTCTTGAAAGCCAGCCTTTGTTGAGAGGGAGGATTTTCTATCCCCTTATGTCTTTGACATGATCCACTTATTTATATGAGAGATTTTGTTTTTCAATAGACTAGATGAGACGACTTTTGGATTGGGCACAGCGACTTGAAGGGGCAGATAAAGACAGTGATGATAGAATGAGATGTCATGGTAATCTGACCCCTCCCTGGCCAGCCCATGGATTAGATTAAACATCCAATGTGAGAAATGTTGAGACAAAAGTTGAAGGAGCTATTTTCGTGAGACATTGTAAGGCTTTCTGTCTTCGTTGATGTTTTCATAAAAAGATGGAGAAACATGATGCATTAGAGCCCAGGTGTGGAAGAGTGACAGAGAGTTGAGAAGATTCTGTTTATCAAGAAATAGAGGCTCTATCCTATTACCTTTGATCAGTGGACTGTGGATAATTTAAAAATATTCTCTCAACCATATTTGGACAAACATGGATTTCACCTTATGTAGTTCAGGCCTGACAAGTTCTATCAGGAAGTGAGATAAGTTGGCTAAGTTATCAAGATGGTATGTGAAGTGGAATAGTAGCTTCACAAATATAAGTATTGTATCCTGGCTTTCAACTGTCCTGTAGTGCATGCGTACTAACGCTGTCTCAGGGACATGTCTAACGGGATGTATAGCTTAATACCAGCTCTGATTTTTGCAAGTTCAAGCATACCAAGCATACCATGATTTGTGTTAGAAGTCTTCAGGTTTTGTGAGAGCATGAGGAAGGCACATAGCAATCTACTAAAAATTCGTACTAGACATTTCTTTTTCCAAAGATCCTTCCTGGCCAAGCTACCTATGGGATTCTGTATTCTTGCATTCCGTATATTGTGGGAAACTTCTGGCTTCTGCCTTTCTTGGATTTTATATACCTGTATCACTTTCAAATACTTTACCCTGAACATCTTTGCAGGAGTTCATCAGAGTGCTCGAATAAAAAGAGCCCCACATTTATCTGGACCTGCTTACCCTGGAAGGTCCTTTAAAAAACCAATTTTTGTACTTCAGCATGACCCTTGGGGATTCACCCCAAACAGCTTATCAACATATTTCTTCCAAATAGTGAATTCAGATATTACATGTTAAATGAATAAAATGTTTTTCTTTCCTTATATTATTTAAATGATTCTATGATTTGAATATATTTGTTTAAAAATGAGTTTGAAAACTTCAGAATCAAAGTGTGTTGTTCAAATTCCAAATATTTGGGGGATTTCTTTTTCAGATATCCTTTTGTTTTTGATTTCCAATTTAGTTTGATAGTGGTCAGAGAACATACTCTGTTGTATTTCAATCTTAAATATTTATTAGGACACATTTTATAACTGAACATGTAGTTTATCTCACTGAAAGTTTCATGAGCACTTGAAAAGAATGTGTATTCTGCTATGGTTGTCTGAATGTTCTATAAATGTCAATTAAGTCAATTTGGTCATTAGTGTTCTTTAATACTTCTATATACCTATTGATTTTTGATCTACTTTATTATATCAATTTAGAAAAAAAATATTGCAATCTCCAACTGTAATTGTGAATTAGTTTGTTTTTCTTCTTAGTTCTGTCAGTGTTTGCTTCTTGTATTTTCAAACTCTACTGTTAGTTGTATACACATTTACTGATGTTCTGTCTTCCCGATGAATTGACTCTTTTATCACCATGAAATGTCTCTCTTTATCTCTGATAATATTCTGTGTTTTAATGTTTGCTTTGTCTTATATTAACATAGCCTCTCCAGCTTTATTAATACCCTTTTTCATAATTTTGTATTTTTTTCATCTTGTAGCCTGTGTCATTATATTTAAAGTAAATTTCTTGCAGATAAATGAACATGCAGGCAGCAACTACATTAAAAAAATGTAATTTTTAGGCCTGGCATGAGTAATTTGAAACCCAGTCATACCCTATCACCTTTCCTCTAGTTAAAACTCCCCCTCCCTATGTGATTGTGGTATAGCCCACTTGTTTCTCATCTCACTGACACAAAACTCAACACACCTGACAGCTGCTGACCACTATAAAACCTAATGATGGACACTAGAGTCATGTAAATAAGTTTTCACCTTTGTGCATGTCTTCTTTAAACTAGCCAATCCATAACCCCTGTGGGAAAGCCTAAGGGATTATGCCCATGAACTTTAAGAAAGATATAGTCCCATAGGTCGTCTTTCTCTCTCTTGGTCCCTACCTGCTGGTTGAACTCCCTGTCACCTCTAGACTTCCTGTCAGCTCCCCTCACTGTTGGCTGTCAGCACCCCAACCTTTCTGAGATCTGTAGGTAATAAATTTCATTTGTTTCATGCATTTTAGTTTTACCTTCTTATTATGTCTTATTTAACACATCTGAACCTAACTTTTCCTGAGTCAGGTCTCTCCTAGAGAGTGGCTATCTTGGCTTATGGCTACTCTCAACAGAAAGACTTCAATACCAAACTAGAAAGGAACCACGACATTGAAAATCACAAATAGTAGATCAATACTGAATCTGAGGAACAGAAAAAAATGAATAAAAATGACCACAGCCTTGGAGATCTGTGTGACACAATCAATCATATAAACACATACATAATGGGAGTCCAGAGGATAACGAAAGAGAAAAAAAAGAAAGAATACTTGAATAAATAATGGTTGAAAACTCTCCAAATTTGATGAAATACATTTGTCTGCCCACCCAAGAGGCTCAGCAAACTCCAAAGAGGATAAACTCAAAGAAAATTGGCAAAAATGGCACATCGATATCCTACCTTATTAATAATTACATTAAGTGAAAAAGGATTAAAAACTCCAATTAGAGTTTTGACAGAATGAATAAAAAGACACAATCCCATCAGACTGAGGTCCCGCTTGCTGACAGAGGCCTGGGAGAGGCCACGGAGAGGGGGAGAGTTGAGGGGAGCAAGACCTGCTCCAGAGTGCAGGCCTTGGACAGCCCCACCCCCCAAACCAAGACTTTCAGCTGAGTGGAGCCATTTAAGCCCCTCCTGGCAGCTTTGCACAGAAACAAAGAGCAGACCTTTGACCCCTGCTAACAACAGTTGTGGAGCCTGAGGGCAGGCATACCCAACCCAGCCCCACCCAGACTAACTCCCGGTCCTGCCCCCACTGAGGTGGAGAATAAAGATACACTTGGAAATCCCAGGGCCCCACCCACCACCCGAGGCACAAGAGGGCCTCTCTAGAGGAACAAGAGCTGGCTACAGGACTGGAAAACAGCACTGCAGCTCACTCCTCCCTGCAAGTATCACCTACTGACAGCGAGGTCATCCTGCACACCCTTTTACTGCATCTACTGATTCATCATAAAGGGTGTGGTCGAATCTCACCCACAAACACCACCTACTGGCTCAGAGACTAAACAGCACGTGTCATTATCCAAACGAAAATCTAAAGAAAAATTCACTAAAGAAATTGACATATTAAAGAAAAATCAAACCGATCTCCTGGAAATAAACAACTTATACAGGGAACTACAAAACACCGTGGAAAGCCTCAAGAACAGGGTAGATCAAAAAGAAGAAAGAATCTCAGAGATTGAAGACAACTTCTTCCAATTAAATAAGTCAGTCACAGAAATCGAGCAGAAAATTAAGAGAAAAGAAATAAGCCTACAAGAAATGTGGGATTATGTGAAAAAACCGAACCTGAGGGTGATAGGGGTTCCGGAGGGTGAAGAAGAAAACACTCAAAAGCTGGATAAGCTATTTGAAGAATTACTAGAGGAGAATTTTCCAGGCCTTGCTAAAAATCTAGATATAGAGGTACAAGAAGCTCAATGGACCCCAGGAAGATTCAATGCAAATAGGAAGACACACGTCACGCAGTCATCAGATTGACAAAAATAGCCACTAAAGAGGCCCTTCTACGAGCTGTAAGGTGAAAGAAACAAGCAACATACAAAGGAAAGCCCATCAGAATAACTCCAGATTTCTCAACTGAAACCCTAGAAAGCAAGAAGAGACTGGGGCCCCATTCTCACTCTTCTGAAACAGAATAATGCCCAGCCTAGAATCTTGTACCCTACAGAACTAAGTTTCATATATGAAGGAGAAATAAAGACATTCTCAGATAAGCAAAGACTGAGGGAATTCACCAAGACAAGACCGGCTCTCCAAGAAGTCCTCAAAACAGAATTACAGCCGGGTGTGGTGGCTCATGCTTGTAATCCTAGCTCTCTGGGAGGCCGAGGCGGGCGGATTGTTTGAGCTCAGGAGTTC
>NW_012149964.1:1511714-1517227 GCF_000956105.1 Propithecus coquereli | reverse complement strand
AGTCCTGGATAGAGTTGGAACGCATTCTACTAAGTGAAGTATCCCAAGAATGGAAAGACAAGCATCACATGTACTCACTATCAAATTGGTATTAACTGATCAATGCATAAGTGTACATATAAGAATAACATCTATTGGATGTCTGGCAGGGGGGAGGGGGGAGGGAGGGACGCATATTTGCATACACAAAGAGTGCAATGTGCACCATCCAATGGATGGGCACACTTGAAACTCGGATTTGGGGGGAAGTGGGGAGGCAAGGGCAACGTACGTAACCTTAACATCTGTACCCCCATAATATGCTGAAATAAGAAAAAAAAAGACACAATCCAAGTATATGGGTCTCTATAAGATATATTTACGGTTCACAAGCACGAATATTTTGAAAAATAATAGAGTGGAAAAAGATACACTATTTAAATTGTAACCAAGAGAGAGCTAGAGTGGCTATATAAATATCAGACAAAATAGACTTTGTACTGGGATGAATAGTGTCCCTTCCAAATTCATGTCCAACCAGAATCTGCAAAGGTCACCTTATTTGGAAATTGCATCTTTGGAGATATAATCGAGTTAAAATGAGGCCATAATAAACATGACAACTACATGTAATGTACTATCCTAGATGAAGATCCTGGAACAGCAAAAGGATACTAGGTAAAAATGAAGAAAATCTGAATAAAATATGCGCTTTAGTTAATAATGATGTGTCAATATTGATTCACTAATTCTAACAAATGTACCATACTGATTTAAGAACTTAATAATAGGGGAAACAAGATGGTAATCTGAGAAATTCTGATAGAGAATAGTTTCTACATTGGAATTTACTAGCTATGTGATTAGGCAGGTCCTTTAATTTCTCTAATCTTTAGTTTTCTCATTTGCATAACAATCCCAAATATCTTTACAAGTTTTTGGGAATTTAAAATGGATGATGTAGGTTTAGGCACTTTGTAATCTGTATGTCACTATACACATAGATGTGTTTTTAAAATGAAACTTTTAATTAAATTAAATCTTATTTTCTCTTAGCATTTTTATATTTAAGGAGATCTTTTATACTTTATTTAACCTTTTTTGTCTAAATATAATTCACATACTATGAAATTCACCATTTTAAAGTGTATAATTTGGTGGTGATTAGAATATTCACAACATAGTGCAACCATCACCATGGTCTAATTCCTGAACATTGTCAAAGAAGCCCTGTACATATTAGTACTCAGTCTCAATTCATCCTTCCCCATCCCATGGAAACTGCTAATCTACATTCTGTCTCTTTGAATTTCAAACTTTTTATTTTAGAACAGTTTTAAATTTACAGAAAATTTGCAAATATGGTACAGTATTCCCATATACCTATATAATATCCCCTATTATTATTAATAACATCTTAATTCAGTATTGTATATTTGTGACAATTAACTAATATTGACACATTATTATTAAAGAAAGTCCATACTTAATTTAGATTTCCTTGTTTTACTTAATGTCCTTTTTTTGTTCCAGGATCCCATCCAAAATATCATATTAGTATACACATATTACCATTTAGTCATCATGTCTCCTTAAGCTCCTCTCAGCGGGACAGTTTAGATGTGGTTTTAAGAAATTTTTGTATATGTGGAAAGTTACCTTTCTTTTGACACTGGTAATGTCTTTCAAATAAACCAACACAACCTGCATACTTTTATAGACTGTGTGAGATGCTCTGGAACATCATTTCCCAAGTTCGGCTGATTATCAGAAACACAAATTCCTGGGCCCTGACCAGCCCTAGTAAATGAGGCTGAGTAATTACAGTCAGACCCAGGAATCCAGTTTTGTTTGGCACTTTTTGAAACAAATTCTCCTTGTGTTTATGAGACCACCGATCCTGCACAGGTTTGTAGACAGGCATTTGGATTCCCTGCTGTGGAGCATTTCAATTGTTTGTGTTGTGTTGATACCTAGATAGCCAGGAGAGGTCTGCTGAAGCATGCAGTTTGCCTATATTGACATAAGATTCTTGCTGGATAAAAGGTGAAACTAGGTAATTTCTTATACACCTATGAACAGAACCTCCACCAATCCCTATGTAATGGGGTATCTATCCACATAGTAAAGAAATAATTCGGTCTTCCAACTAACATCAGAAAGACACATGGAATTCAGATCCCCAGTTGTGATTCATGTTGTCAGATAGAGAAGCTTTTTCTGTCATTCAACAATATTATGAAATGGTAGATGAGGCTATGGCAAAAAAATGGACTTCCGTGGCAAGCAGGCTGTTGTAGCATAGAACCAAGAAAATGAATACTGTTCAGGCAAGTTCCTAACCAACTTTTGCTAGTTAATGGCTAGCAATAAACGCTGATGAGCTGTCTATCCAAACTGTTCTCCAAACGAAATAAGATGTGTGTCAGACAGCTTTGGCAAGTACAAACACATTAGACAAGCGCATCTGAGGCCTCAGGGAACTTTATCCCCAAATCAATCACAATCATTCCTCTCTGGGAGGTGATGTTAGTTCATATTTCAAAGTATAGTAATATAGGCACCGGCGTAATTCCCCAAAGAATCTAGCCAAGGTTATTGCAAAGTCACTTAGCAAGAAGAAGAAGAAGAAAGAATCTAGCCAAGAAAATAAATTCTTCTCTAATAATACATTATGCTGCAATCATTTCTATTCTATCCTTTTTTACCCTCTCTCTTTATTCTTTTCTTGGTTTCTATTTTTGCACTAAAAATTCTAATGGCAATTTATTAATCCATATTGTTAGGAGAACTTGCCAATATTGGAATATTTATATTTGCTCCCTAGGATACTATCTTACTGGTATCAAGAATCTCAGAAACCAAATCATTAAGTAGAATACTGATCTATAAACATGAACTGAGAACTAATCAAGTTATGGAAAAGTTTGATGAATTCTCTATTCCCTATATTTGGGTACAGCTGTCCATTAATTGGAATATTTGCCTTGGTCCATGCTCTGGTTGATTATTTATTTGCTGTAGAACCATTTCCTTGCTTTATTCTGTATCAAAGCAGGTTGTCTTTCCCAGGTATCTTTGCCCTTTCCTTTCTGAGCAGGTTGGACAAATAGGAGGAATTGGAATATTGGGGAGTGTGAGGACTAAAGAAGGCAGAGTATTTCTCCTTCTTCTCTGTTTCCTCTACCATCTCTAACAATGGCTGATGCTCCTGCCTGGCTTCACCTGCCACTGAGTGGTCGCCTCCTTCATAGTCTCATTCCAGACTTCGTTCTCGGTCCTGCCGTACGGTCTCAGCTTGCGGGTTCTGGTAACAGCTCCTTATCCTTTGTCACTCCTACATAGGGGTGAGCATGGCTTCCTGCCATTTCTAATCTCTTGAGTTGCCCCATTTTCTCCTATTTGGCTTCTGACTGACAAAGGACAATATTAAATTCCTTTTGTTTGAAAGCCCCCTTTTTCCTTGTTGGACTGTGATGTAGTCAGATATCCTGTCTCTTGGTTGACGTGAGAGAAACAATGAAAAATTCTTTCTCTCAAGGTAACAGTTTTTTTTTTTTTTTGAGATAGGGTCTTGCACTGTCACCTAGACTAGAGTGCTGTGGCGTCGTCATAGCTCACTGCAAATTCAAACTCCTGGGCTCAAGAGATCCTCCTGCCTCAGCCTCCTGAGTAGCTGGAACTATAGGCGAATGCCACCATGCCCAGCTAATTTTTCTATTTTTAGTAGAGACCAGGTCTTGTGGTCTTGCTTGTGTTCAGTCTGGTCTCGAACTCCTGATCTCAAGCTATCTTCCCGCCTTGGCCTCCCAGAGCACAAGATTACAGGCATGAGCCACGGCGCTTGGCCTCAAGAGAACTGTTGATGATGATGAAAATCCTGACTAAATGGTTGTGTCACTCATACACAATATCCACAATAGTTATGAGCATACATGTAGAAATCTATACATTGAAGAATTATATGAACAGAAAAAAATCAGTAAACAACCTAAATACTTATCAACTGAGAAATGCTTAAATAGATTATGGCTATGGAATATCATGAGGTCATTAAAAAGAATGGGATGGCCGGGCGCGGTGGCTCACACCTGTAATCCTAGCACTCTGGGAGGCCGAGGCGGGCGGATTGTTTGAGCTCAGGAGTTCAAGACTGGCCTGAGCAAGAGCGAGAGCCCGAGATCCCATCTCTACTAAAAAAAATAGAAAGAAATTATCTGGATAACTAAAAATATATAGAAAAAATTAGCCGGGCATGGTGGCACATGCCTGTAGTCCCAGCTGCTCAGGAGGCTGAGGCAGGAGGATCACTTGAGCCCAGGAGTTTGAGGTTGCTGTGAGCTAGGCTAACGCCATGGCACTCACTCTAGCCAGGGCAACAGAGTGAGACTTTGTCTCAAAAAAAAAAAAAAAAGAATGGGATTTATTTATATGTAATGATGTGAAGAGCTTTCTAAAACTTTGTGAAGAGCAAAAAGTAGGAGCAGAGATCTAGCTGTCTTTTGAAACATCTCTCTCTGTCTATGTATATGTGTGTATAAATATATGTGTATTTGCATATATGGATGTGTGTGTAGTTGTATGAACATGTACATAAAAATGTTCAAATCAAATGCTTGGGTCTCTCACTTCTAAGCTACTTGCCCTCGGTGTTCCTCATCTTAGTAAAATGCAGCACTATTCACTCAGGTAATCAAACGTGGTTATTCTCTCTACTCACCTCCTCTCACACCTGTTATTTACTCTGTCAACAAATTCATCTTGCAAAATATATTGTGAATCCAACCACTTCTCATCATTATTGGACTATTATAGTAACCCCTTCACTTGTAGCTTTGCTTCTACCTCTGCCTCCTTACTTTCTATTCAACCCAGAAACCAGAATCATCTTTTAAAAACAGTTCTTATCATGCCCACATTAAAAACCTGCAAATCCAAAATCCCTACATAATCTTACCACTAGTTACTTCCCTAACTCTTTCTCCTAACACTTTCCCTTATTCCCCCTGCTTGAGGCACACTGGCCTCTTTGTAGTTACCCAAATAAACCAAACACGTTCATGCCTTTGTACTTGTCTCCTCTGGCTGAAATACCATCCCCCAAATATTCATGGGGCTCACTCCCTTGCTTTGTTTAGGTCTTCTAAAATATGACTTGCCAAAGAGAACTTTCCTGACCACCCTACCTACAATCTGAAACACACAGCAGGACAGTCATTCATTTCGTTCCTCTGTCTTCTCCAGTAGCGTGAAAGGTCTGTTAGGGCAGGGGCTTTCTTTTTTTGCCTTGTGTGTCCCATGCCTTTTATATGTTGCTAGACCAATATGATTGAGTGGATAGATGTATTTTGTATTCACTTGGTTAATGTCCTGAAAGAACATATGCCATAGTGTTAACAGTTTATCTAGAATATAGGGGTAGGGGTGACTTGAGAGAAATAATTTTTATTTATTTATTTATTTTTGAGACAGAGTCTCACTGTGTTGCCCGGGCTCGAGTGCCGTGGCGTCAGCCTAGCTCACAGCAACTTCAA
>NW_012149964.1:1503273-1508659 GCF_000956105.1 Propithecus coquereli | reverse complement strand
GTGGAAGAATTCCAGGAAGTAGAAAGTGAAAGAATGTGCATTTGAGCCTTTTGAAGAATTTTATGTTCATCTAGGAGAATTCTCCCCTTCATTCCTTTAAATAAGAAAAAAGAGATCTGTTATTGATGGTCCTTTATAGACTTTTGCTATTACAAATGGCACTAGAAAAAATATCCTTGTGTATATATCATGTCATATTTTTGCCAGTTCATCTTTCGGATAGTTTGCTAGAACTTGTACTTTCTGTGTTAAATGATAAATATATGTGGAATTTTGCTAAATGTTGCCAATTTCTCTCCAGATGAATTGTACCATTTTGTTCTCCCACTAGCAATGTGTAAGGATGCCTTTCCTCTAGAACCTTGCCAATAGAGTATGTTGTCAAACTTTTTGGTTTTTGCCAATCCGATAGAGGAGAAATGGTTTCTCAATGTATTTTGATTAGTATTTGTTGCAGGTTAGTTCCTCCGGAAACAGACTCAGAATTGATGGAACTAAGGTTGGGCAGAGGGAGAGGTTCAACTATGATGTTTATGTGACAAAGGCCTCAGCAGCTCCTAGAGGGAACTCTGGAGTTGGACTTATCTTCAAGTGGTGTCCTGATTTGAGGCAAGGAGTCAGGAGTTTATAATCCCCTCATTGACCATCATTGGATGCAGAAAGGGGCTGTGATATTGAACAAGGCAGTTTTCTTAAGCTGAGGACAATTCCTAGAGATGGACTCGGTTGACAGTTTTCAGCTATCAACACTCTCACCTGCTGGAGAAATGACTGCTTCAGTCCTGAAATTGGGGAGGGGGTTTGATCTGGATGGCTCACTATAGCATTCCTCTTGATAATTTTTGAAGCTGAGTGGTGGATACATGAGAGTTCAATATACTATTTTTTTCTATTTTAGCATATATTTGAAAATTTCCATAATAAAAAAGTTAAAATGTAGTTTGCATTTCTCTTAATATGAACAAGTTTGAGGCACTTTTCATATGGTGAAGAGCCATTTGTATTTCTTTCTCTGTGAACTGTCTCTTCATATATCTTTTGCCATTTTTCTATACAATTGTTTTTTTCTCAATTTTTAGATGTTTATATATTATAGATGTTAATCTTTCTTTGTGATATACATTGCAAATATTCTTTTCAGTGTTTCATTAGTCTTTCTTATTTTGTGTATGTTACTTCTTTTCATGTAAAATATTTTTATTCTTAATCCAAATTATTTATTGTTTATTGTATTGTTTTTGGATTATGAGTCAGAATTTGGAAAGTTTTCACTACGTCTAGGTGATAGCAAAATTCTGCTATGTTTTCTTTTAGTACTTGCATGTATGTTCTGAGGAATAGAAACAATTTTGTTTTCTTTATGAAAATTAAGTTATCCTAACACTATTTATTAAAAAAAATCCATCTTTCCCCTTTGATTTGAATGCCGTCTTTATCATATACCAAATTTTCATATGCAATTGAGTCTATTTCTGGATTTTCTATTAAGTTCCCTGTTCTTTTTTATTTCCTATGATAATTAGACACAGTTTTAATATAACTTTTACTATCTGGTAAGGCTAGACCCTCATATTGATATATTGTTCTTTTCTTAATGTGTGGTTCTGAATAATTTTCTGCATTTAGTCGTTCAAATAGAATTCACGATCAACTTTTCTAGCTCCAAGAAAAAAAGAGATTGCATTTTTGTTGGGATTACATTTAATTTACAAATTAGATTAGAAAGACTTGACATATTATGATGCTGAGTACCCCTGTCCAAGAATAAGGTATGTGATTTCATCTGTTTAATTCTTCTTTTGTGTTCTTCAGAAGTATTTTATAGTTTTCTTTATATAGGTTTTGGAAATTTCTTGTTAATTTTTTGGGTAAGTACTTTTTTTTGCCTATTATAAGCAGAGATTCTACTACATTATATCTTTTAACTGGTCAATATTTGCATATTGCTTAAGGCTATTGATTTCTGTACTTCGAGTACATAAATTGCTGTTGTATTAAACTTCATTTTGATTTGAACTTCAAATCAATTTTGTGTCATATTGATATAGCTATACCAGCTTTTAAAAATTAGTATTTAACAGGCAAGAGTTGAAATTATAGTCTAGAGTTTGAAATTTGTGGGGCAGGCTGGCTGAGTGAAAACTCAGACATTATTTCTTGATTATAGTCTTGAGGCAGAATTCCTTCTTCTCCAGGAAACTTCAGTTTTTGATCTTTAGGTAGTCAACTGATTAGATGAGGCCCATACCATATTATCAAGGGCAAGCTTAAAGTCAACTGATTGTAAATGATAATCACATCTACAAAACATCTTTACAACAACATCTAGACTAGTATTTGACAACTGGGCAATGTAGCCTAACCAAGTTAACACATAAAATAAACCACCACAATTCATTACATGTTTTTGTGTGAACATAAACAATTGCTGGGTCTATGGTATTTGCATGTTTAGTTTTAAGAGAAGCTGCCAGAGTGTTTTCCAGAGTTGCTGTACCATTTTACATTCCCACTGACTATGAGTGAACAGTTTGCCACATCTTCACCAACATTTAGTGTTATCACTATATTTTATTTTAGCCATTCTGATAGGTGTGCAGTGATATTGCATTGTAGTTTTATTTGTATGTCTCTAATGGCTAATGATGTTGAACATGTTTTCATGTGCTGATTTTCTACCTGCATATTCACTTCAGTGAAATGTTTCCTCATGTATTTTGCTCATTTTCTACTTGGATTCTTTGGTTTTTCTACTCTTGAGTTTTGAGAATATTTTATACTAGACACAAGTCCTTTGCAGATATATTATTAGCATATATTTTCTCCCTATCTGTAATTTGTATTTCATCCTGTTAACATTGCAAGATCTTTTTCAGAGGAAAAATTTTGATTTTGATGAGATATAGCTTATCAAAATTTTCTTTTTTTTTTAACTTTGTTTTTGTTATCAGGTCTAAGACTTCTTTGCCTGATATGAAGGTTTTCTCCTATTTTTTAAAGAAGTGTTATAGTTTTAGGTTTTATATTTTTGATTAAGGTGTGAAGTTTAGGTTAATTTTCGTATTTTTGCCTATTAGTGTCCAATAGCTCAAGCTCCATTTGTGGTAAAAAATTACCCTTCCTCCATAGAATTGTCAAAAATCAATTGGGCATACTTGTGTGGGTCTATTTCTGGTTTTTCTATTTTGTTCTATTGATCCATGTTTATGTCTCCATCATTACACACTTTATGGATCCCTGTAGCTATATATTAATAGTAGGCTTTAATATCAGGTTGAGTAATTCTTCCTACTTTGTTCTTTGTCAAGATGATTTTTGCTATTTTAGGTCCTGTGTCAAGATTGTTTTAGCTATTCTAGGGCCTGATTGTGCCTTTCCATACAAAAGTGAGAATAAAGTTATCAATGTCTACAAGAAAACCTTGCTTGGATTTTAATAGGAATTATATTAAACATGTATATCAATTTGGAAAAATTAATGTCTTTGCTGTGTTTAATCCATGTCGAGTCTTTCAATCCGTGAGGATGGTATGTTTCTCCATTTATGTAGGTCTTCTTCTTTAATTTCTTTTATCAGCATTTTGTAATTTCAGCATACAGATAATGTCCACATTTTGTTAATTTATACCTAGGTATTTCATTTTCTTTGTAGTCACTTTATATGATATTGTGTATTTAAATTTGGTTTTTACATGTTCATTGCTAATATATTAAAATGTGATTGATTTTTTGGTTGATCTTGTATCCTGTAACCTTGATGACTGTACTTAACTAGTTCCAGGAATTGTTTTTTGATAGGTTTCCTGGGACTTTCTATGTTGTCATGTCACCTCCAAGTAGGGACAGTTTTCTTTCTTCTGTTACCTGTGTATGTCCTTTATTTCTTTTTATTGCCTTAATGTGGGCCCAGAACTTCCAGTATGATATTAAATAAGAGTAATGAGAGTAGACATCCTTGGTTTGTTACTGATTTTAGAGGTATTATGTTAAGCTGTAAGCTTTTTGTAGATGCTTTTTATTAAGTTTATTAGACTAAGGTAATTTTCTTCCACTTCTAACTGCTGAAAGTTTTTATCATGAATAGGTGTCAAATTTGTCAAATGCTCTTTATGTATGAATTGTATAATGTTTCATAATATTCCAGGAATACTCCTATCATCCACAAAAACACTTTTACTGCCTACTGTATTGACTCATCTGGTATCATAAAAGGAAGACGTGGAGCAATAAGAATGTGCTCTATGTCTATGGGGCATTGGCAATAGAACTATTTGGGTGAGGTAAGAGAAATCATGTTTGAAATGTATGATAATCAGAATCCTGTCTGTGGAACGTGGTTCCATTTATATTTGTATGCGATCATAAGTAGAAAATTAAGCTGTGATCAATACCTAGTTAAATCAACATTTTCTCCTGTCAGGAATATACTAGATGATCCAGTGTATAAATTAGAAATGTACCATATATTCTTTTTTTAATTGGAATCAATAAAATAAAGTTATCAGAACTCCTGTACTTGTAGGGCACAAACATGTAATATAATTTTAAAAATCTGTGCGTTAGCCAGGCATGGTGGTGCAAGCCTGTAGTCACAGATATTTGGGAGGCTAAGGCAGGAGGGTGGCTTCAGCCCAGGAATTTGAGGTTGTGGTGAGCTGTGATGACACCACGGCACTCTACCTAGGGCAACAGAGTGAGACTGTCTCAAAAAAATGTTTTAAATTATTAAGAAAAATCTGTGCAAAGTTGCACATTTTATTCATCCTAATGTATTGGATCATCTAGTCCAGATAAAGCCTGTCAGTTAAACAAGAAACAACAAACAAATTGCCAATAGGCTAGCAAAATGGCCTAAAAGATCAAATGTTCCATTGTTAAAAATCCCTATTCCTTGTCATCAATTATCAATGTATATAGCATAGCAGTAAGTTCATTACATAATTATGCAGCTCAGTGCAACACAGCAACAATTTTGAAATGCTTTTGAATTGTTCTGGATAATTAATAATATTAAGAGTAGTCATTGTACAAGAAAACCTGACATGCCCTAGAATATTACAGTTTATATATGAAAGACTTTATAGAGGTTTTCCAAATTTGACAGTGGTAAAATATACATGACATAACTACATATAAGTATGAAACCAAAAGGAAATTTTTCTAGACTATCAATGATTAAAGAATTTCATCAAACATGCTAAGACTGAGATATCTTTCTGTTTTCTCTATAGAATATTACAAAATTACTGTCATAAAAGGATTAATTAAGGAGTTTTCAGCTCCCCCCAAAAGCAGGAAAGAGTATTATAGAGTTGTGCAAGGTAGTTATTATTAAAACATTATTATTATTGTTATGGGTTCTACAATGTTTGTAGTATTAGTCATCT
>NW_012149964.1:1500756-1503223 GCF_000956105.1 Propithecus coquereli | reverse complement strand
CTCCTGAGCTCAAGCAATCCTCCTGCCTCGGCCTCCCAGAGTGCTAGGATTACAGGCGTGAGCCACCACGCCTGGCCTAGACGAATAATTTTTATAATGCAGTGATTAGAAGTGAGGGCTCTGGAGACCAAAGAGCTTCAATCAGAAGGCAGTTCATTGTCAGGATGCCGTGTTCCTTTCAAGATGGTTATTAATATGTTTCATAATAGGTTTTGTGCATTCTCCTTAATAAAGAGTAGTAGAGTAATTAAACTCCATTTCTAGCTATGATACCTGGGATATTTTTTAATGAAACAGTAAGTTGGCTAACTCCCAGTAACAGTCTTACTTTTACCATGCCTAAAGATGTGTCTAACAGAGTAATGTTTCCATAATAAACATATGATATGCTATTTAGTTTTCTTCCCTGTCCCATTTGGTAAAAAGCTTTATTGAGGTCTAATTGGCATGCAATAAACTATATATATTTGAGGTGTACAATGTGATAAATTTTGACATGTTTATGCTAGTGAAACCATCACCACAAGCAAGATGGTAAACATAGTCATCACCCCAAAAGTTTCCTTGTTCCCTCCACTACTGCCCTCCCGCATACACCACATGATCCCTGGTCTGTTTGGTATCATTTTATATTGGTTTGAATTTTCTGGAATTTTATATAAATGGAATAATACAGTATTTATTCTTTTTTTGTCAGGCTTCTTTAACGCAGCGTAATTATTTCAAAACTCATTCATGTCATAGCATGTATAAACAGTTCATTAATTTTATTGCCAGGTTTTATTCCACTGTATGGTTATGCCATAGTTTGTTTATCCACCCACCTGTTGATATACTTTTGCATTATTTTCAGGTTTTGGCTATGACAAATAAAGTTGCTATAAAAACTTGTGCACAAGTCTTCGTATGGACATATGCTTTCATTTCTCTTGGGGTGGAACGGCTCGATCATGTGGTAGGCATATGTCTAATTTTTTGAGAAAGTGCCAAACAGTTTTCCAGTGGTTGGATCATTTTACATTCCCACCAGCATTGTATGAAAGTTCCAATTGTTCCACAGCCTTGCCAAAACTCAGTGTGATTAATCTTTTAAGTTTTAGCCATTATAATAGCTGTCTGGGGTATATTCTATTGTGGTTTTAACTTGCATTACACTATTGCTATTTGTCATGTGTGTATCTTTAGGTAAGAGTTTGTGCAAATCTTTTGTCTTTTTAAAAATTGGGTTGTTTTCTTATTATTGAGGTTTTAGAATTCTTTATGTATTCTGGGAACAAGTCCTTTATCAGATTGTAATTTGCAAATATATTTTCCTAGTCTGTAGTTGGTCTTTTCCTTCTCTAAAGAATATTTTGCAACGTGCCTAAGGTTTTTATTTTGATGGAGTCTAATTTGTCAATTTGTCTTTTTATGGATCATGTTTTTGATGTTGTATCTAGGAAATCTTTTCCTAAGCCAAGGTTGCAAAGGGTTTCTCCGATGTTATCTTCTGAGAATTTATAGCTTAAAGTTTTACATTTTGGTCAATGATTTAATTTTGTGTATGGTCTGAATTATGAATTGAGATTAATTTTTTCCATGTGAATATGCAATAGTTTCAGCAAATTTTTTTGAAAAGACTATTATTTCTTCACTGAATTGTCTTTGAACCTTTGTCAAAATCAGTTGTCCACATTCTTCTAAGTGAAGTACCACAAGAATGGAAAAATGAACACCACATGTACTCATCATTAAATTGAAACTAATTGATCAACACTTATGTGCACATATGGAAATAATATTCATCAGAAATCAAGCAGGTGGGAGAGGGGAGTAGGGAATGGATAAATTCACACCTAATGGGTATAATGCACACTATCTGGGGTATGGGCACACTTATAGCTTTGACTCAAATGGTACAAAAGCAATTTATGTTTTGTTTGTACCCCTGTAATATTTTGAAATTTAAAAAAATCAGTTGTCCATATATATGTGTATATATTTCTGGACTTCCTATTCTGTTCCATTGATGTATTTGTCTATCTTTATGATAAAGCCTTGAAAGCAGGTAGTGTTAGTCTTCCAATTTTGTTCTTTTTCAAAGTTGTTTTGGCAATTCTAGGTCCTTTTCATTTCCATATTTGTTTTAGAATCAGCTTATGACATTCCAGAGAAAAGCCTTTTGGCATTTCATTTGTGATTGTATTGAATTTTATAGATCAATTTCGAGACAATTAACTGCTTTATAATATTGGGTCTTTCTGACCCATAAACATAGTATATCTTTCCATCTATTTAGGCTTTCTTTAATTTTTCTCAGCAATATTTTAACAGAAGCACGTACATATATATATTGTATTTCCCCTTTCTTAGATAAAAAGTAACATATATTCTATTTGGCACGTTGGTTTTTTCACTTAACCATGTGTCCTTGAGATCACTCCGTTGAAATACAGCACTCTTCTCTGGTCCTTTGTTTAGCTGTCTA
>NW_012149964.1:1487188-1489646 GCF_000956105.1 Propithecus coquereli | reverse complement strand
TGTTCCTTTTGATATTCCATTCATAATTTTATATTTTAAATAATTTATTCTTCTTCTAAAGTTTCCCTAACCCCACAAATTTTATAAGCATCAGGTCTAAAATACCTGCATCTGTCTTAATTACTGCTGCTTTATCATAACAACATTTTATAGGGCAAATTCTCAAAACTTCTTCTTCTTTTTTAGGTGTGTTCTGTTTTTCATATTTTGCTCTTTCATATTAATTTTAGAATAATCTTGTCACGGAATGTAAAGAACGCTTTGAGATTTTTACTGGAACTGCAAGACTCTATAGATCAATTTGAGTAGAGCTGACATCTTTACAATATTTTTTTCTCTCTCCATTTATTTCTGTCATATATTTTTCAATGAAATTTTATCATTTTCTCCACACCATATTTACATATCTTTTGTTAGATTTATTTATAGGTACTTCATATATTTGGTATAATATGATTGCTAATGGCATCTTTTAAATAATTACTTTTATTAAACATTTATTATTGGTGAAAATCAGTGAAACTGATTTCGGTTTATTCACCCAGCCCCCTTACTAAACTTTCTCATTTCCAAAAATAATTATCTATAACTCGTTTTCAGTTTTCAATGTAGAAATCATACTATTTCAAATTATTTATCTATTTTAAATCTTACAGTTATTTTTGTTATGCTATGCTGGCTAGGACCTCCTGATCTATATCAAATAGAAACTGTAATAGGCATCCTTGACATTTCCTTGATTTTAAAGAGAGTGGTTATCATGTTACACTCTTATAAAGGATGTTTTCTGTATATTTTTGGTGATATGCTTCACCAGGTTCCGGGACTTGCCTTCTATTCATAGTTTTCGGCAAGTTGCCTTTTACCACATGTTTTTTTCATCTACTGAAATTGTGGGAGGCCAGAATATGCCACCCCCAAATATGCCTCTTTTGCTAAGGATTGCTTTGAGCTGAAGACAATTGAGAAGTAGATACAGGAAAGCTCTGTGCCCTCCTTTGTTTGCCTAAAAGCAGGACATAAATTTATAAGAACAAAAGGTATCCTTCCACCCTCCTCTCTCTACCCGGGAGGACAAAGGTTAACCACTGAAGACAACTTCAGACTCTAATGGGCCTAGAGATGGTACCAGAGGAATCTATATTAACAAGCTTTACTCCTAACCTTTGTCTACCATTTATTTGCCTTTCCACAATTTGCTGCCCCTAAAGACTTAAGCCAGGAAAGGACTCAACAAAAAAAGAAAACTACAGACCAATATCCCTTATGAATTTAGATGCAAAATTCTCAATAAAATCCTGGCAAATCAAATTCAGCTGCTCATCAACAAAATAATCCATCATGACCAAGTGGGCTTCATCCCAGAGATGCAGGCATGGTTCAACATACATGTATCTATAAATGTAATTCACCACATAAACAGAAGTAAAAACAAAGATCATATGATCCTCTCAACAGATGCAGAAAAAGCATTCAACAAAATTCAGCACCCTTTTGTGATAAGAATGCTTAACAAAATAGGCATAGATGGAACTTACCTCAAAATGATAAACACCAGGTATGACAAACCCACAACCAACATCATACTGAACAGGGAAAAGTTGAAAGCATTCCCGCTTAGAGCTGCTACCAGACAAGGTTGCTCTCTATCACCACTTCTATTCAGCACAATGCTGGAAGTCCTAGCCAGAGCAGAAGACATAAACACATGGAAACCATATCATGCTCATGGATTGGCAGAATCAACATAGTTAAAATGCCTATACTACCCAAAGTGATCTACAGATTCAATGCAATCCCTATTAAAATACCAACATCATTTTTTGCAGATCTAGAAAAAATAATTCTAGGCTCTGTATGGAACCAGAGAAGACCCAGTATAGCCAAAGCAACCTTAAGCAAAAAGTACAAATTGAGAGGCATCAATTTACCAGACTTCAAACTATACTACAAGGCTATAGGAACCAAAAGAGCATGGTACTGGCACAAGAACAAAGATGCCAATCAATGAAATAGGACTGAGAACCCAGATAAAAAACCATCCTCATATAGCCATCTAATCTTTGACAAAGCAGACAAAAACATTAACTGGGGAAAAGAATCCCTATTCAATAAATGATGCTGGGAAAATTGGATAGCTGCACGTAGAACTGAAACAAGATCTGCACCTCTCACCTCTCACAAAAATCAACTCCCGGTGGATAACAGACTTAAACGTAAGGCATGAAACTGTAAGAATTCTAGAAGAAAACGTTGGGAAAACTCTTATAGATATCGGCCTAGGCAAAGATTTTGTGAAGAAGACCCCAAAAGCAATCACAGCAACAACAAAAATAAAAAATGGGACCTGATCAAATTAAAAAGCTTCTGCACAGCCAAGGAAACTATCACTAGAGCGAATAGACAACCTACCGAATGGGAGAAAATATTTGCAGGCTACACATCTGATAAAGGGCTG
>NW_012149964.1:1451443-1486408 GCF_000956105.1 Propithecus coquereli | reverse complement strand
GGGGGGGGGGCAAGGGCAATATACGTAACCTAAACATTTGTACCCCCATAATATGCTGAAATAAAGAAAAAAAACTAAAAGTAGAAGTACCATTCGATCCAGCAATCCCACTACTGGATATCTACCCTAAGGAAAAAAAGACATGCTGTAAAAAAGACATCTGCACTAGAATGTTTATAGCAGCACAATTCACAATTGCAAAGATGTGGAAACAACCCAAGTGCCCATCAAAACATGAGTGGATTAATAAAATGTGATGTGTGTTTACCATGGAGTACTACTCAGGCATAAAAAAGTTATAAACTACCTATTGTATTATCCTGGATGGAAGTGGAGCCCATTCTTCTAAGTGAAGTATCCCAAGAATGGAAAAACAAACACCGCACGTACTCACCATTAAATTGGTACTAGTTTATCAACGTGCACAGATGGGAAGTAACATTTATAGGGTGTCAGCCAGGTAGGAGGGGTGAGGAGGGGATGGATAAATCCACATCTAACAGATGTGGTGCTGGCTGTCTGGGGGATGGGCACGCTTGTCAGGTGGTACAAAGGCAATTTATGTAATCAAAGTGTTTGTATCCCCATAATATTCTGAAATAAAAAAAATTTAAATAAATAAAAAATGACGATTGATGTAAGAAAGAATATATATGTTTATAGTTCATCTGTAAAAGTTATTTTTTTATCTTGAAAAACCCAGTCAAGACAGCATGCCGTGGATATGTAACAGCTTTGGAAGCTAAATAGTCATCTTAACTTTCTACTCATATTTAAATTTCATAAACAGGGAGTAATGTTCACTGATTCAACACTAATAGCACTACTTTTTCCATATTAAGAAGGTACCTAATAAACATGAAACTGTTAACAAAATATTAATAATAAAGTCTTTTTTCTTTGCCTTGTTACTTTTCTAAAAATTTACTATTCTTTGTTGAAGATGCTATATAAGAAGGAATTCAAAGCAACCTCTTTGAGAATTACTCATTCTCTGAGTGTCTTCCATGTGCATATGAAAAATATGTGTTGATAAACTTCTGATTTTTTTCCTCTTATTAACTGTATTTGTTACAGGAGTCATTTCCAACTAAGAACTCATGAGGATTGAGGAAAAAAATTATTTTTCCTCCCTTATAAGATGATCATATTGTTTTCTCCTTTGGTCTGTTAAGCAGTGAATTATATTTATAGATTATAAAATGTTAAGCCAATTTTACTTTTAACTGACAAACAACTTAGTCATGAAATGTGATGTTGGTTGTAGATTTATTTTATTAATATTTTCTTTGGGATTTTTGCATATGGATTCATGAGTGCGAATGGCCTGAAATCTTCTTTTCTTGTCCTTTTGTTTGACTTTGGTGTCATATTTATACAGGTCATATAGAATGAATGAGAGAGTATTCTCTTTTTATTTTCTGGTGGAGTTTGTATAAGAATTTGTAAAAGTTATTCCCTGAATGTTGGATAGATCTCACCTGAAAACTTTTGTGATGTGTCCTTTGTATGAAGATTTTTAACTACTGCTGGGGCTAAGAAACCGTTTACCCAAAATATGGCACTTTGACATGGTGAACTGAAGAAGCCTCAAGGTCTCTCTGAGCTTTCCCATCCCTCCTGTCTCTCAATCCTCTGTCTCTCCCAAATCACGGGATGAAGTTATTCTCTAAAGTTCCCTTAATCTGCCTAAAGTACAGACCTGCCACAGAAGAAAACACTTACCTCTGGTCCTTCCCCTGAATTTTCATTAATTGAACTTATATCCTAGGAAGAGAGACTGAATTCTGTCAACACACCTGGACAGACTTTCGTCACAAATTAGTGTCTAGTCTGCGGCCCAATAGACTTTGTCCCAGGCTACTGTATGTTCTTCAAACCCATTGAATTCCCCCCAAAATCATTTACTACCCCCCTAAAATCATCCACACTTCCCCATCTCCTTTTCCCCTAAGAAGAAGGGTGTATAACCATCTGCATCCCATTGCATGATGGGGCAATCACTCTGATTATTTCCCATGCATGCTAAAAAATTTGTATGTCATTTCTCCTATTAATCTGCCTTTTGTGACTTGATTTTTCAGTGAACCTTTAGAAGGTGAAGGGGAAGTTTTCCCTTGGCCCCTGCGTAACTAATTCAGTTGCTTTAATACTGTCATATACTGCTTAGGTTCTGAGAAATGTGTCCATAGGTGACTTCATCATTGTGCAAACATCACAGAGTGTACTTACACAAGCCTAGATGGTATAGCCTACTACATATATAGGCTGTATGGTACAGCCTACTGCTCCTAGGCTACAAAACTACACAGCATGTTACTGTACTGAATACTGTAGGCAACTGTAACACAATGGTAAGTATTTGTGTATCTAAACATATCTAAACATAGAAAAGGTACAGTAAAAATATGGTATTATAATCTTATGGACCACTGTCATATATGTGGTCTGTCATTGACCAAAATGTCACTATGTGGCACATGACTGTAGTTATAAGAATATTCAGGCTTGTTAATGCTTCTTGAGTCAATTTGTATATCTCACGTTTTTCTAATTTGTCTTTATTATTTAATTTATTGGCATTAAGTTATTTATAATATGTTGATGAAGAGTCTCTCTTTGACCAAACTTTAGTCAGCCTTCTCAGAAATCCTCTTCCCAACTAGGCTTTGACTTTTGGACTTTCATGTCCTGTGAATTGCCTAATTTTAGCAAGAATTCCTGTGAAATTGGTTTAACAGAATGCCCACCCTCAATATCCGATTACCCTAGATATCTGACCAATTCCTTATCCCCCACCATCTTCTAGGTGATGTCTGATCATCCTGCCTGCCTGCAGCGAGAATCCTATTAGGCCAGATTAGTCAGAATGCCCCCTTACCCCTGATGTTCCTTCTTAGTAATTTTTCATCCACTGACACCCTCCACCAGCCCACTCCTGGGCTATAAATTCTCATTTGTCCATGTTGTATTCAAGCCTAATTTCTCTCCCCTATGGCAAGACCCCACTGCAGTGCTCTCTACACCTATTGCAATGGTCGTGAATAGTCTGCCTTACTGTACTTTTTGTTTTGTTTTGTTTTTGCTTTTTAGAGACAAGATCTTGCTCTGTCCCCCAGGCTGCTGTGCAGTGGTGCGATCATAGCTTACTGCACCCCTAAACTCCTGGGCTCAAGCGATCCTCCTGCCTCAGCCTCCCAAGTAGCTGGGACTACAGACATGCACCACTGCACCTGGCTAACTTTTTATTTGATTTTTTAGAGATGAGGTCTCACTCTGTTGCTCAGGCCGGTCTCAAACTAACTTCCCTCCTTGGCCTCTCAGAACGCCGGGATTATAGGCATGAGCCACCTCACCTACCCTTAGTGTGCTTTAACAAGTGTCATTGAATCATTTTTTCTTTAACAGTGCATCTTTTTTATTCACTTCTCCATATGTAGTAATGTCACCTTTTTAACTCATGGCATTATTTGTATCTTCTTTCACTTTTTTATTAATCTAACCAAAATCTGTTCAATTTTATTAATCTATTCAAAGATCTTAATTTTGGCTTTGGTAATCCTTTTTATATTTTTTTCCATAGAGTTCTGTCTCGACTTTATAATCACCTTCCATCTACTTTATTTGGCTTTATTAATTTTCCTTTTATTACCTTTTAAGTTATAAGCTTAACTCACTAATTTTCTCCCTATTTTCTTTTTCATCATAAGTATTTAGGGTTATATTTCCTGCTAAGTAACACTTTTGTCATATCATTTGCTTCACTGATTGATATGTAGTATTGACAAAGATTCTTTGCTTGGCCAAACTTTAGTCAGCCTTCCAAACCTTCTCCTAGGCCCATCTGTGTACCTCCTAATAAAATCCAGTTTTATCAGAGCCCTGCCAAGTCAGTTTAGCAAGAACCTCCCACTTTTGTTATTTAATTACCCTCAACATCTGATCAGGTTTCTCATTTTCCGTCATCCCTCAGATGATGTCTGATCACCCTGGCCTGTCTTCAGCAAGACTCTTGTTAGGTTGTTTTAGCCAGATTCCTCATTATCCCTTATGTTTTCTCTTAGTATCCACCAACCCCTGCACTACTCCTTGGCTATAAATTTCCGTTTTCCCATGCTGTATTCAGAGTTGAGTGCAATCTCTCTGCCCCAGTGCAGACCCTATACCTATCGCAGTGGTCTTGAATGAAGTCCCCCTTACTGTGCTTTAACAAGTACCATTGAATAAGGTTTTCTTTAACATTATTTTCTTCAAAGATTAAATTCTATATGCTTTTTTATCACCAAAATGGTTTTTCTTTGACCCATTAGAAGTGTTTTTAATTTGTGAATATATTAGAGTTTGAATTTATCTTTTCCTGTAGTTTAGTTCTTATGTAATTGCATGTGGTCTGCAAACATCATTCGTATTTTACCAATTCTTTTGAACTTGGCTTAGATTTTTCTTGTTACTTAGCACAGGGGCAATTTTATAAATATCCCACATATACTTGAGAAGAAGTTATATTCCTTAATTATTGGTGTTTAGTTCTGTATGTGACCACTGAATCAGGACTGTTAATTGTGTTTTTCAAATCTTCTCTATTCTTACTATTTTTCTACCTGACTTATCAGTAATTTAAAAAGTCATTTTGAAATCTTCAACCGTCAATGTAAATTTATTAATTTTCTCTATAGTTCTGTCAGTTTTGCTAACATTTCAAGTCAATTTCATCTCATTAGTACTACTTAGGATCATTATAATTTCTGAGTGAATTAAACATTTTATCATTATGTAGTAACCCTTTGTATCCTTAATAATGCCTTATGTCTTAAAGTTTATTTTGCTAGGTACTAATGTAACTATCGTAGGGGATAAAATGTTATATCTTCTCCTCACTCATCACAAAGTTCATGAGTGAGGTACCTATAATAAAAGACAGATTATCAAGAAAAAAGTATAAAAATCTATTTCATGTAAGTTTTACATGACATGGGTGCTTTTGAAATGAAGATGCAAAGAAACAGGGAAATCTGTGTAGTTTTATATTTAGGTTTGCTGAGTAGTGGACAGTCTTGCAGAAGTATAATTGAACAAAGGGGATATGATCTAATGGTAATATACTGGGGTGAATTTAGCAAGTCCTGTTTGTTCAGATTCTTGCCTGCGTTCCTGTATCTTCAGAGATGAGGACACTCCTTTCGTCTGATTATAGTGTGGGCACCTCTCAATGAGGGTCTTATGGCTGTTTCAGAGGAAAGTCAGAATTCTTTTATGGCCTCCTTCATGAGAGAAGGACACGAGAAGGTCAGAGAGAACTTTCTGCTTCTGCTGTTTCCTGAAATGCCAAAGAGCCACATTTTGATGAAGTGTGTACTGAAGCTCATCACTATCCATCCAAAGCAGATCTTGTGTGTATGTGCCTGTTTGCATGTGTCTGTACGTTTTGGTTAGTAAATGCTTGGTAGATCTTTTTTGATTTTTACTTTCAGTATTTTCTTGTCTCCCCACATTGTGTTTGACAAAGGCATCATCTCCTATCACTTAGGTGGCCAGCCATTTAACATGCCGGTGTCATAGTTATAGCGATGGGAGAATTTTCCCAGGGCAGCCATAGGGTTCACTTTAATGTAGTATTCTGGTTTTCATCTTTATTTTTTCTGGCCCTTGAGGGTACCCCATCTTTTGTTTTGAGTATTGTTATGCCTTTGAAGCAGCTGTTCTCAACACTAATAGCATGTTTTGCATCATGTGGTGAGCTTGTAAAAAATACTGATGTCTGGCCCTCACCTCAACGACTTAAATCCAAATGTCAGGGGCTGAGATCAAGACATCTATATTTTTTTAAAGCTCCCTAGATGGTTATATGGGCAGCTAGGTTTGATAACTGCATATTTAAAATAATGCTTACTATCTTTCATCCAAGATATTTATATGTTACATATTGGGTTTTTTAAAAAGATATTACAGTGTCTTTTTGCCAGAAAGATTAGTTAAATCTAAGGTTCTTGTTTTAAAAACTGTAACCTTAAAATTTGAGTAGGAATTCTTGGCAAGGTATATTTTCAAGTAATTCTAGTGGGCAGATGGCTTTTGTTAAAGCACTGACATCTCAGAGGCTATAAAGTAATGAAAAAATATCTGTAATCATAAAAGTTAAAAATGTCTGTGAATGAAAAATGTCAGGTTTGGCAATCTTGTTCTGTGATCTTGGTTCTTGGTGTGCTCTTGACTGAGGAATGACCAGACACATCAAAGTAAAGCAAGCATGAGGTGAAATTTATTAAGGGGGAGCAAGACAGGATTATAGAGCAAGAGCGAGACATGGGTTTACAGAGCAAGATATATACACCACAGATGAGGACCGGACCCCTTGTCGTAGCAAAAGAGAGCTTGGTTATGATCTGGGTCGTGTTTTATTGTGTCTGGATAGGGACCTCCCCGTGGTTCAGACATCATCATGGAACCACTTTGATGGACAGTTGACAGTTACATGACCTGAGTCTTATTGTGCATGCAGATCTCCCATGAGCCTCTCTGAAAGTCCACTGAGGGGTGAACTGCAATGCAGATTTAAGCTAATGACATGATAATTAGCCTTAAGTTGTCCTCAGTCACCTTCCAGACTCTTGTATCTATGCTGCTTGACCCATGGGCTAGAGAGTCCTCTGCATTGCTTTGCAGTCGGCATGCTAAATTCTGATTAGCAGATTGGTAGGGTGTTCCCTACTCCCCCAGGTATGGTAGTTGCTTGGGATAGGATTAAGGTGGGACAGCACCAAGTTGGGGGGCCTGGGCCTGCCCTTGTCCTGCCCAGGTGGGTCAATTGCTGGAGACAGCACCAAGGCAAGGCACCCACTTTCATCCTTAGGAGACCCAGAATCCCTCGCTATCTACCTAACAAAAATTCCATAAATAAATTGCAATTTAAATGTAAAATTAAGAAAATATTTGGAATGCATACAATAGTAAAGGGGTAACTACCTTACAAATAATTATAGACTAATATCCTGATACAAAAAAAATGATGTTTAAGTGGTCAATTGATGGTGTTATCTCTAAATAAGGAATTCAAATATAACAGAAATGAGATAACATTTTCATTTATTACATTTGTAATCGTGAAAAGATTTATCTCACACTGTCATAGTCACAGTGTTGGCAAAAAATCAGGGGAAGAGGAACAACTGGTAACATTTCTTTAGAGGACTATTAATATCTATCATCACAAAAAAATAACAAACTCTATGACTCAGAAATTCATTTCTAGCTAATGATTCTCCATCTCTATTAACTCATGAATTCAAAAACATATATATATATATATATTAGAATGTTTACTGAAGATTTGTATTAGTAAGATACTGGAAAACCCCTAAATTTACATTAGAAGGAGACTGTTTAAATACATTTTAGCATTTTTCTGCAACTAAATAAAGTTGCTTTGCATTTCCTGATTTTGAATGCATTCTGAGTTTCATGGCTGAGTTAAAAACCTTTTGGAATATAAAGATAAGTGGAAAACTCTCAAATGCTGAGTAGTGCCTTTTATAAATGAAAGTTACTCATAGTACCGATAAACGTATGTGTGTATATATCTGAAAGAATTTTGTAAGGTCATATAAGACAACGGTGATGATGATTACCTCTAATATATGGGATTATGGAAGATGGAGTTAGTTAAAAGGAACCTTTTCCTTGATTGCATATATGCACAAAAATAATTTTTCCCCGAAGTAAGTTTTGTTTGCATGATCATTCTTCAAAGAGTAACAAAAGGGATTTTACTTCTGAGTAGCATACAATATGTCACAGCAGGTTAATATTTCTACTGACCATAACTAGAAGACTCTAAATATTTTATAAAATCATATTTTCAAGGCATCAGAAAACTATGGAAGCAATGATCACTAACTTGACAAAATTTCAGAGTGAAAACCTATATATAGGTGAGCAAATTATTGGTCACCATTTTCCCACTGGGGGCATTTGCTGATTTTGAGCGTGAACAAAGGTTCACCACTGGAGAAAGAAAAACCAGAAAAGCTTTTATTGGTCGCATGGGGCCGAGGTGAAAGAAATTAAAAATTAGAGAGGCCTCAAATACACAGACATTGCTGTGTGATGAGCCTGTGTGGGAAGTTAAATGGCTAAGCGAAAAGCTTATGAAGGGCAAAGTAAAATATTATGCAGTCTCATGGTATTTACGAAAGAGAGGCTAGCCAGGAAGAAGGGCCTACAGAGTCAAAATAGAATAGAGTTGAAAGTCCTAGAAGGAGTAGTGAGTGGATATTAGGCCTTATGGTCTCATTTCACCTAGGGGCATTTTTTATTAATACTGGACTCACCAAGAGTTTACAAATGCAAGTTGGACCCCTTTGAGAAGGCCACTATGGTGGGGGGGTGATGTGGTTCAGGACATACTACCCCACAATATGGCTCCTTGGCATTTGAGAAAACAACAGAAGCAGGAAGACCACTCTCACCTTCCCCTCGTCCTTGTTGGGGCTGAAAGGGCTACCCCAAAATATAGCACCTTGGTATAGTAAGTATTTTAAGCCGAAGGAAATTGAGACAACTGAAAAAGCAGGAAGGTCACTTTCTCACTTTTTCTCCCCTTTTCTCCCCTGAGGCAGGTCATAAAAGAATTCCCTGACCTAGGTAGCTTAAAAGTAGGTTATAAGGCCTTCATTCCAAAGGGTTTGTGCCTTACACCTACCGGCCAAGAAGAAACTGAACAAACAGGCCTTGCTAAATTCCTTCTAATTTATTACCATTAGATTGTACCCTTTTGTCCTCTGTTCACACTGCTGCATGGCTATCTATAAAAATACACAATTTTCCTTGGGTGTTTGGGCCTTCATTTTTTAAGGCTCCCATGTCACATAAAACTTTGGTTAAGTAAATTTGTTATGCTTTTCTTTTGTTAATCTGTCTTTTGTCATAGGTCCATCAGCCATGAACCTTGCAATGGGTGAGGAAAAGATACTACTTTTTCTCATGTTGGGGCTCAGGAAACAGTAGCCCAGGACAAGGGTCTCAGAAGCAGCCTCAGAAGCAAAAGTTTTTCTCTGACCTTCTCCTGTCCTCCTGCTTATGAGTCCCATTCTTCCCTGAGGTAGCCATAGAAACTAGAGTCCCTCTTCCCCAAGGTGTGTCATAAAAGCCAGAACCTTTTTTCCCAAAAGCCAACCAGGAAACCTAAAATTATTCTGTGTAAAAACTGGCCATAAAGAAATTACGTGATCTACCTTGTTTGACTGTAGGTGATAAGACCCCCATTCCAGAAAGGGTCCTGCCCCATCCCCAGAAGAAGGAATGCTGCACAGAGAGGCCAAGAAGAATCTAGACAGACAGGCCTTGCTGAGTTTTCCTACTGAGTCTATTGGCATTAGATCATACTCTTTTTGTCCAATCATATTTCTACATGGCTGTCCATACTCTGTTGAACCTAAGCATAAAAATGGACAATTTATTTGAAACACGGACTTGGGGGGGGACCAAGGGCAACATACGTAACCTAAACATCTGTACCCCCATAATATGCTGAAATAAAAGAAAAAGAAAAACACACACACACACACACACACACACACACACAAAATGGACAATTTCCCCTGTATCTTTGGGTCTTCATTCTGAAGGCTCCCATGTATACACGTTTAAACGAATTTTTATGTCCTTTCCTCCAATCAATCGATCTGCCTCATGACAGTGATTTTTCAGCAACCTTTATGGGGCCAAGGGCCTTGGTGTCTACACTCCCCTACACCCTTATTTCCTGAAGCAGGTTATAAGACCCTTATTTTAAGACACAGGGAAACAGAGAAGAATCTGAACACACAGGCCTTGCTAAATTTTCCATGGTTTATTAACATTAGATCATACCCTCTTTGTCCACTTATACTTCTCCAAGACTAACCACTTCTCCAGCAAACCTAAGCATAAAATTTATATTAAATAAATTTGAATGTTTTTCTTTTGTTAATCTGTCTTTTGTTACAAGGGCTTCAGACATGAATCTACTGGGTGAGGAAAAGAAATCTTTTCTTTTCTACAGGGGCAAAGAGATCACCAGAGGTTTTGGCATTCATGAAGGTTTGGGATGACAAAACTTGAAATTTGAAGGACCTCAAAAACAGGGCTATTTCCTGCTCAAGACATTTGTCAAATTTTGAAGCTGAACATTTCTAAAGGGCAGAACTGAGTTTCTCAGCTCTGAGTTCAGGCTGAGGAGACAGAGCTCCATCAAAGTTTTAATTGAAAATAATAGAGGGACATGCCTTAGGAATACTCCTGATATAAAGTAGAATATGCCTTACAAAAACTGAAATTGAGCAAAAATCAGCTCAATCCCTGATTACGTTGACATGATCATTCCCCTAGCCATACCCCACATGCCCTTGGCATAACAGATGAAAGGGAGAGCCATCTGTGTTGGAAGATGGCATCATTTGGAGTTTCTCTGGTCCTTTAATTAACAATGTTGGACATGCAATAAAAAGCATGAGACATAGAAAGAGGCAAGCTGATGGGACAGATAGTCAAGTTATAGAAGCATCCTGACAGGTAATTCAGATATTGAAGTTAGTGAACAAGTACTTTAAAATATATGTTTAAATTTTTTTTCAATTGAATAGAGACAATGATGAACAAATAGATTAAAACTGGATGATTTTATCTTAGAATTAGGATCTATAAAAATAATTCAGTGGGCATTCTGGAACTCATAAATAGAATATCTGAAATTAACAACTCAATGGATGGGTTTAACAGCAGATTAGACATATAAGAATTAGTTAGATAGAAGCCAGGTCAATAGAAATACCTAAGCTGAAGCATAGAGAGGAAAATAAAATGGATAAAAACAGATGACAGTATAAAAGATATGTAGGACATGTTCATAGGCCAAACATGAGTAATCAGAGTCAGCAATAGAGAAGAGATAAGAAAACAATATTCAAAAAGATTATAGCCCATGATTTTTGAAACTGATGAAAGATATAAACCCGCCCATTTAATAAGCTCCGGGAACATTAAGCAAGAGACATATACAAAGGAAACCACAGCTAGATACATGATAAACTCCTGAAAACTGAAGATAAATAATACCTTGTATTTGTGACAAGCAGGTCTGAACTAAAACCATTGTTAAAGAAAATACTTCAGACAGAAGGAAAATGACCTCAGACTGAAACAGTAAGCAGATAGAATAACTGAACAGCATAATTCAGAATTTGACCTAATTGATTACATATATTTATTAGTTTCCTATTGCTACTGTAACAAATCTCCACAAACTTAATGACTGAAAAGAACATGGATTTATTCTCTTATAGGTCAGAAATCTGAAATTAGTCTCACTGGGCTAAAGCCAATATATGTTGGCAGGGTTGGTTCTTTCTGCATGTTGTGAGGGGAGTATATTAATCTGGGTTCTCCAGAGAAACAGAACCAATAGGATACACACACACACACATACACACACATGAAATAAGGAATTGGCTCATGCAATTATGGAGGCTGAGAAGTCCCAAGACCTGTAATTGTCATGCAGGAGACCCAAAAGAACCAAAGTGTAGTTCCAGTCTGAGGCCAAAGGCCTGAGAACCAGGAAAACTGTTGGTATAAGTTCTAGCTCAAAAGCTGGCAGGCTTGAGACTCAAGAAGAGCCAATGTTTCAGTTCAAGTCTGAGGGAAAGAAAAGAATTATGTCTGGGCTCTAAGCAGTCGAGCAAGAAGAGTTCTCTCTTACCCAGCCTTTATGTTCTATTCAGGTCTTCAATTGATTGGGTGATGCTCACACACATTGGTGAGGGCAATATTCTGTACTTGGTCTACTGATTCAAGTGCTCATCTCTGGAAACGCCAACACAGACACACACAGAAATAATATTTTACCAGCTATTTGGGCATCCTTTAACCCAGTCACTTTGACACATAAAATTAACCACCACAAATCCACCTCTTGACCAATTGGCATCACGCACATGTTCTCCTGCCCTTCCACCTTCTGCCATGAGATGACATGGCAAGAAGACCCTTGCCAAAGTACTCAGCACGCCAAAACACCATACTTTGGGGTATTGTGTTCTGAGCCCCAACAGGACCCCTATCCTTGACTCACAGGCCTGTAAACTTCTCCTCAAAACCATATAGTGGAGACTTCAAAATATTTTAGAGTTCAGGAGCAGCTTTCACTTAAGTTATTGCCAGTTCTGTAATCCAATCTCCTAGTAGGTTTGAAATTGAATGTCTTCCTTGCTTTTTTGTTCCTTTGAGCCTCTGTGTTGACTGCCTCTATTAGATTTTCTTACACAAAAGAATACTGCAGCTCGGACATCTTAAGCTTGGTTTTTGCATAAAAAGCATATAGTTAATTTATGGATTAAACATTTAAATAAGGTCTTAGCCTTTTTAGCTAGAAAAATTAAACTAATCTTAGAATAAATCCATTGAAATAGTAATTGTATTTTCTTTGATGTTAGAGCATCATTGGCAACATGATATTTATCATCACGATTACTTTATTGTGTTGCAAGCACCCCTTTTACCGTAAGCATAAACAAGTCACTTTGGAAAGAAGTGCTTTTGTGGGTATTTATAGCTGCATTGTCACTATGAATCTCATGTTAGTAGCTATTTGTTCAGTCCTGTTCCTCTATCCAACCTCTTCAAGGAAGGGCCCTCTCATGATAGGGATTCACAGTGGAGTATTATGGTCGTTTATTAATTTTAGTGGTAGGAGTGAATGAAGTTCATAAAGTTCATACCCCTCTTCCACTCTCATCTACTTCCTTTCCCCATTTTGAAGTAGTAGTACTTGGAAAGATGTACTTTGAGATGGGTTATGTTTTCTGCCACTTTTTTACATGGGACCCGAAGAAGTCGCATGCCAGATTGGCAACAGGCACAGGCTTAGAAAGCAGACAGTTCTACCTCTTCTCTTTCTAGCAGTGTGACTTTGGATGAAGACTCTTTACTTCTCTGATCTTTGGTTACCACAACAGAAAGGAAAGTGAAGATTTTAAATGTAGCAACCTATTTACCCAAAACAAAGCTTGTTTATGTCTGGCATATCATCAGTGTTCAATAAAAGATAATTATAAAATTAATAATAAAAATGATACTGTGTTCTGGGATATAGAACCAGGGGGCAGGCCAGGGGAAGCTGATTTTGGTGTAAGGTTTTAAGACAGAGTAATAAAAAGGGATCATAGAGTTTCCCTCTGTGTCTTCCAGCGTAGTTTCTCAGGATCTTCACAAAAAGAAAAATTTCCAGAATAAAGTGGAAATAATTAGTGCTACCGCTTGGACCTAGGTGTTAGGTTAGAAGTAAGCTAAGAGTTAGCCCCAGTGTAACAGAGGGAATGGCTTGAAGAAAAAAAAATGGCAAAGAGATTTTCTGTCTCCTTAAAACTTCCCCCACTCTTTTTGGGAACTGCATTCTGGCCTGCATCCCTGAGGCAGGTTAAGTTTTTTGTTAAAACTCCCAGGTGGCACTGGCCTCCCAGGTGCATGGCTGGCAGAGTTCATGGCTTTGTCTTTGGCAGAGATGGGAGGATTAGGATAGTTAACCACAGTAATTGCCTGAAGCCGAGAACGCTCCCTTTAAAAGCTCTGTATTTCTGCCTATGTTCAGAAAATTTGGATTTTGAGATGAGAAGATCTACCAGTTTTCCTCCTTTGCAAAGTAAACTCTTTTTCCTTCCTCCTCAAACTGCTTGACTTCGTTCTTCTGATTTGGCCTCATGTACAAGTGGCTGAGCTTTCAGTAACACCAAGGGAGGGTTAAAAGCAAGGGAAGCACTGGAGCTAATGATTAAGGGATAGAGTTAGGAGTTAGTGTTAGAGTTTGCAGAAAGGCAAGATCATAGTTAGAGGCAATGTTACAATTTAGAGAAAATTGTTAGGATTAGGATTATAAAGTTAAGAGCAGAGGTAGTATTACATATAGTGTTCGTTTTAAAAATAAAGTTAAGAACAGAAATAATATTATAGGTAAGGCATGAGGATGTGAATAGAGTTAGGATTAAATTGAAAATTAAAGGTAGGGTTAGCTTTAGTGAAAAAAAAATAGGTTCATTAAGTTCCACTATGTTTCCTTCTCTCTGCTATATGGAAGCACATATAAAGATAGAGAGAGCCTCTATGAGCATTTTTTCTGGAATAACTATGATGAGGAGAGGTTTCCTGGCAATCCAAATTGGACATGGAGTGTGATCAACAAATGAGCATCTTTTGTTAAGCCACTGAGTCTCGGATTGTTCTTTTATGGTAGCTTAGCCTATGCTATTCAGATGGATTCAGAAATTGATGAATCCTAGTAAACTGCTGGATTGAGAGCACATTTAATAAGAACAAAAACCACAGACAAAAAACATATTTCCTTTCACTTCCATTTACCTTGATTTTGGCTGAAGTGGCAGCTAGCCAGGCTGTTCCATGTTACATAGGTGGTGAACAAGGTGGCTGTGACATAATAAGTATGTATTGGTCTCTGTCCCCACTTCCTGACGTAGAGCTCCCACAACCCTTGTAATTTCCTGCGTGATGGGTATGACAGGGACATCTTATACAGAGCTCCCAAGTCCCTTGGGATTTCCTGGGTGGTGGCGTCTTTTGTTCTAATGAGGCGACTCTTGGTGGGCTCCTGGATAGCTTCAGGATAGGGGCTTGTCACCAGAAAGACCAAGGCAGGATTAGAAGCTTGGGACTTTCAGCTCCATCCCCTATCCTCCAGGGAGAGGAGAGAAGCTGGAAATTGAGTTAATAATCCATTGTGCCTACATGATGAAGCTTCCATACAAATCGCTAAATTAGGGGGTTCGGAGAGCTTCCCTGTGGGTGAATTCATCCACTTGTCAGGAGGTCGATGCACTCTTACTCCATGGAGACAGAAGCTCCTACACTAGGGATCGTTCTGGATTTTGTTATCCTATGCACCTCTTCATCTGGCCATTCATTTGTATCGTTTATAATAAACTGATAAACATAAGTAATGCATTTCCCTGAGTTCTGTGAGCCATTATAGAAAATTATCAAACCTGAGGAAGAGGTTGTGGGAACCCCTGATTTGTAACCAAGTTGGACAGAAGTGTGGGTACCCTGGGCAGTCAATATTCACAACTGGTATCTGGAGTGGGGAGCAGTCTTCTGGGACTGAGCCCTTAACCTATGGGGACTGTGTTAACTCTGGGTAGTTGGCGTCAGCATTGAAATAAATTGTAGGACACCTAGTTGGTGTCTGCAGAGAAGTGGAGAATTGCTTGGTGTGGAAACCCCACACATTCGGTGTCAGAAGTGAAGTATTGTAAAAACAAATCATATTGGTGGTGAATCTTTTCTTCCCAATAAATATACTGTTTGTTATGGATGCTGCACTTCCCTGCCAAGATCTCGCCTTCAGGGCAGAAGGGTGTATTCCCCAGGTGCTGGGATGGTTGTGGGCCGATGACCCTCAGCTAGAAGTCCTCTTTGGGAGTTGCCTCTGTCGAAGAAAGCACCGCCTGGCATAAGGTCGCACATCTCTCTTGGGGGCAGTAGAGGTGCAGGGGCCTGGCTCCCTCACCTCAACTTATAATGCCGAAGTGCTACCCTAGATTCAAAGCTCTCCATGAGGGTCAGCTAAGTGTGATATTATTTTTGGTGTTGATACCTCTTAATCATCTTACCTCTGGTATTATAAGCTTTGAGTACATGCATAATTAGTCAGGAAGAGTGATATTGTCTGATGTATTTGTCTTTGTGAAACTATTTCACAGGATTCAATTTAACTTTCAAAGAAAATGAGGTGAAGTGGTATGTGTTCCCTTCTAAAGGTGCAGACAGGGAATAAGTCATTGTAACCGCATCACAGCCCAACTTCTACCTCTGCCCAATCCTACTTTCTTTCCTTCCCCCCATGCATCTGGATCCCAAGATCATTTCCCAGTAAACATCCTGCGCACTAATCTCCATCTCAGAATTTATATCCCAGGGAACCCAACCTATGTCTTAGAGCTATTTATGTTTTAAGTGTGCTATGGGTCACATAATATTTGAGAACCACTATCATGTCACCTATTCTTGTTGGTGTATAAAAATACTTCTTTCTAATATAATCAGCTCTAGAAGTGACATGTTAACATGTATCTAGGGAGATTATACAAAGAGAAATGGGCCTCAACCTTGGAAATTGCACAAGGCTAAGTAGGAGCTGGGAAATAGTGTGGATACAAGAAACCTGTTGTGTCTGTCTTTCTCTCCTCAGACCATGAAGACCTTCCAGTGCTACAGATTGAGGCACCTCAAGGTTCTCCTGCCCACCTTCCCTCCCACTGGTAGTGGTGACTCCAGTGCTGGGCCATCAAGGAATTTCAGCCTGTTTCTGGTATAAAGAAAATCACAGCCTCAGGCCCCTTTGAAGAGCTAGCCCCATAGATCATTCGTTAAGGAAATTTCTTGCTAACTTTCCATAAGCAAGGGCATGCAAATTGTACCTATGTCTAGCACCTACAACAAAGCCTATCTGATTCCACACTAATAGTGAATTACAAGTTTATCTTACAGTTAACAGAACTGGAGACAAGACAGAATCAGATGTTCTACGTACCCAGAGACATCTACATAATTGATGCTTCCTTCACTCCATTATTTTATGTAAAATGTAGATTTCTTGGGCCTCACAAGAATGTAACCACTATCTCATCAGCCCGCCTCCCCTCTCTTTTTTTCCTTCTCTCCGGGTGCTTTAAAATGCTGAAGGTTCCAACCTCCCCTTTAGAAAAACAGCCACAGCTTGTCTGCGGTATCCTCAAAATCTTGGCTTAATGAACCTCAATTGATTGAGATTTTTGCCTCTGTCATTTATTTGGGTTGACACTCCATTGCCTCAGTGTTGGGCATGGGTAGCCCCTAACTTCAGGGGCACAAGATATTTCTGGCCATGGACAGCAGTGACCCCGTTGTTTCAAGTAGCAGTTCAACCTTTATCTCTTGACCTGCTCCTGGGAACCACCCTACTCAGAGTTGCAAAGCAACGAGATATTACCACTTTCTTCTTAGAGAATGGAAGTCATGCCAGTATTGTCTAGGTGCTCCTCACATTAGGAAAGTGAAAGAAAAGGCCAATGTATTTTGTCATCTCTGGCTTCAGGTATGGAGGAAAAGAAGTTGCTTAGTATGGTGACACTAATGATTTCAGGGATATCCAAAGTCACTTAAGATAGGAGGTAAATTAAGGTGACCGTGCCACACGGTATGGCTGAAGAGTGGTGAGTTTTCAGGCCTGCTTTGGCGACAGGAACAGATAACATGATGCCTGCAAATATTAATGCTCTATGCATACCTGTTGAATGTAGAGTGGCTGCTAAATGTTGGGGATAAAACCATCAAGATAGACATGGTCCTTTCTGTCCTAAGGGAGCTTAAAGTCTGGTGGGAATAAGACAGTAATGGTATCTACAGCAAGGAGAGTGCGTTAGCCACTCTAGCCCCTGCTCAGGTAAGGAAGGCAGGGTAATTTGAGAGTGTGGTTATTTTGCTCATGAGGAATCAGTGATGCTATTGTTAATATTATTTTTGTTGTTCACACCTCTTAATTGTTTTTCCTCTGATGCTGGAGTTCTTGAGTACATGCATAATTTTAGTCAGAAAAAGTGATCTTTTCTGCTTGTGTTTGTCTTTGTCAGCTTATTTTACAGGAGTCAATTTAATTTGCAAAGAAAACAAAACGACGTGATATATTTTCCCCTCGAACGATTCAGAGGGGGGAGAAAGACACATGACATATTAGCCAACATTTAATAAATTTAATAAATTAATAGGAAGTATCACAAAACCTGGAGCGGATAACATACAGGAATCAGGAATAAGACAACACTTTGCAACCATTCACAAAAAGTACCATTTGACAAAGGAGAAGAATTACAGGAAATAATATAAGGCAGTCTGTTGCACGTGTCTTAAACAGATATACATATATAATCTTACATCAAAATGATTTGTGTGACAGTAAATTCACCACATTTACATTTATCACATGGACTTCTTTAAAATATTTATAAAAGTTTGTAGATTTCACGTTGAATGGTAAGATTTATATCCAAATGAGTATGCTTGTTTCATACCAAACTGCACAGAACTTACGAATAGCACACAATTCGAGGATAATTACTGTGTTGGGTACTACTAAGTACTACTACTTGATGATGTAAGAATTATTAACAAATGTGCTATAAGCTATTATCATTCAACTTATTGCTAGTGCTTTTGGAAATCCATGGTTTTTATTTAATTTCTTTGTAAAACATGTGCTATGAGCTTGCCCTGGTAGTTCAGAAAAGAAATCAGATGTTTCCAATTTTCTCTAATACTCATACTACTTCAGATCTGAATGCATGGTCTTTTTAAGGACTGCTGGAGGATTTTCTTCAGTCCTTTTTATATCAGCTGCTCTGCCCTACAGTAATGCAAATCGATGGATTCATGCAACATACATGGCATACATGCAGGGCACCATCTGTATGTGCAGAACTCATGCTAAATGCATGCTGTGTTTCTTTGGCCATTTTCGTTTCAGTAAGAATTAGATATCTCATTCAATTTCATGTAAGTGTTTTAACATGCAGTTCGACAGACCTAACAGGCAGGTAGACTTTACTTTCATGTTATATTTGGGCATGCTCAAGCAATTGACTGATATTTGGCAGTGCTGCAAATCAAATAGAGACTGTATGAGTTTCCTCAAATACAGTAGCTCTCCCACTGCCCCTGTGGCAGACTATTGGATTTATCTATGTTGTGTGTTGAGAACACAGACCAGGGGTTTTAGAAAGTCAGATTCTTCATTCACCAATTAAGATACTGAGAGGCACACTCTATGGTGTGTAAGTAACTGTCAGGCATAAGAAATAGCATCATGAATTCTTCAGAAATTGATCCGCAGTTGTGTGAAATGGGCACACATGGAAATAGTTACTGGAAACACTTGTATACTCCGCACACAGCATAGACTGAATGGTCTGACTTTAGCAAATGCTTGCAAACCTTTTTATGGTTTACAAACTATTAAAATGATATTGATTTCTTAGAGAGCAGCAGGCCCACGAATGAAATGATGGCCAACACTTGTTGTAACACAACACTATATTTTAAGAAAGATTTAAACTTCTGGTACATAATTGCAGTACAATGAAGAGCTTTCCACTTTCACAAATTAGCTGCAGCCTTTTCCTGCACTAGAGAGTTTGGAAGGATCTGAAAATGAGATAAATTTTGTTTAAAATCCAAATGGAAACTCTGTATTTCTGTTGCTCCCAGAGTTCAGAAGAAGTGTTTTTTAAATGACTTTTTTCACATTCTAAGGGCCTAATTCTGTAGTCCTTAATCAAGTAAAACTTCCAAGGTTTTTGTCATCTTATGCTTCCAATACAAGTTTTACTCAAAAATGGACTGCTAAATTGGGTCCTATCGATAGAGGTACCATAATTAATAAAATATTTTAATAAGGCTCAAAATGCTAATTTCACTTTGTGTGTAGCACACGAATTGCCAGGATCGTGAGATCAAAACCCAATTGATGTTGACTCCTGGATTGGGAAATAACTCCGGGATCTCATTTCCCAGTTTAATCGTGGAATTAGGTATTTACTAAGGACCAGAATGAAAACACTGATTCCAATTTGCTTGTGATAATAATCAGAATTTGAACATTGTCTCTAAGAAGTGAAAAGCTATTTGGTGTTTATATCTCTTATCATCCTTCCACTTCTGTAGTCCTGGTTAACCAGCTGCTATGTTGACATATCACTATGTTTGGGGGCAGACATTGCAGTAAAATACCAACACAACATTCTCACAACGTCAAATTTTGCCCCTAGATGTAACAACAAGGCTAAATTCTGCCTTTAACGCACGGATGGAAGTATCACAAGGCAGAGCCTATCTTACTGCATTTATGTGTGCAGACGAGCAGAGCAAGAATTTAAAGTGTATATTTACTGTTAACCCGGCAAAAGACTCCACTGAATTTGTTAATTTTGGTGTGGTTGAAGTATAACCACTGTCATGTGCATCATTCTGGTCTCCTGCAAATGCCACCTGAGATGAACATCAACATTTCCATGCGCACAAAAGAAAGAGAGAAACGAAGGAAGAGAGGAAAGAAGGAAGGAAGGAAGGGAGGGAGGGTGGACAAAAATAAACATTTTATTCATCAAAGAATCAAAATAAGTTAGTCTCCATCTATTATAAACAGTAAATATAGAACCCTAAATCTCACTATTGTACGCATGATTGTAAAGTACAGGGTTGCAAAGCTATATATAAAAACGCTTTTTTCAGACAGCAATATTTACATTAGTTATTACCGAAGGAAAGATTAAAGAAGAAAGTTTTCCTAAACGTGTAGCTTTACTGTAGGAAAACACTGTGCTGCTCTTTCTCACACGCTGCTAATCCTTTCGCTAACCACATTAGAGGGATTTACTGGGAGCTCCAAATTCTCAACTTGCATCTCTATACCAGGCTCCTTGTCACTAGCTTTCTTAACCACCTGTTCATTGGTATGCCGATAAATGTTAACATTAAGCTCCCTCCCGGACAAAGCAGTGGCGGCAACTCTTGGAATTTGTCTGACAGGAGGCTTTTTCTCAGGCTTATAATTGCAGCGCAAGTAGTTGGAGAAAGCCCTTCGGTAAGTTTTGTTGAAGAGCGTGTACACCAGAGGATTAATTCCTGAACAAACATAGCCTATCCAAACAAACACGTTCAGAAGCTTTTCCATGAGCTTTTGGTTACAGGCCTTCCCACAAAGAACTGACAGAATATTGGTAATGAAAAACGGGCACCACATGACCAGAAACACAAAGAAAACAATGCCAAGGACTTTCGAGGCTTTCCTCTCATTGTTGATAGCCTGCATGGTGCCCCTCGGACGTCTCTCCTTCTTCTTCCTTCGCCGACCTGCGTTCTGATCTTGGTTAGGGTTGGCAGAGTTCTCCTCGTCAGCGGTGTTCCTCTTGCAGCACTTGAGGAAATCCAGGCTCGGTCCAGGCGGTTCCTCGGTGTGGCCGTGCAGTAACATCAGAGCTTGTCTGCGAAGAACGTGGATCGTCAGGCAATACGTGATCACCATAATCGTCAGCGGTATGAAGAAAGCTACGAAGGACCCAATCAGAACGAAATTTGGGTCGTTGAGCACGCACGTCGTGTTGTTCACGAACACCTTGTCTTCATCCCTCAGTCCAATCACAGGGATAGGAACTGACACACCTAAAGGAATAAAAAAGAAGGTAGGATGTTACAGCATATGGAAGGATTGAATTGATTCATGCAGTGGCATATATTCATTTGCATTTGACCAAAGGCAATTTAGACCTGATGTTTGTTGAAAGCTATTCACAGCATAATTGATAGTCGCATGAAAGACTAGCAGTATGCTATCAGAAAATGATGGCTTTTTCAGGTTAGCAGTGCCTTCTCCCTAAATTTCTGCAGAAGGCACGGAATTACCATTATTGAGATAAACTATTAGAGATATGGTTGTGTCTAAGAGTGGATTGTGTCTGTTTTGTTGTATTTCCAGTTCTGAGAACTGTCCTGGCTCATAGAAGGCACTTGATAAATATTTGTTGAATTAATGAATAAATTCACATCTGTACTCAATGACATTAATAAAGCCAATCATTCATTTTTTTGGCATACCATATTCCAAATTCAATAAAAAATTATATATATAGCACATAAATAGTAAAAATAGCCTATCAGGGTTGGCTGGGCTGAGTGAAACAGTCTACAAGCAGAAATTGAAAGGATTCTCTTTTTAGCAAGATTTTTGTTGTTGTTGTTGTTTGTTTTTGAGTCTCCAGGCATAAGCAACAGCATTTGAAAGTCAAGAGACAGAGTGAAATGTAGAGTTGGGAGAGATGCAGACCTCCCGTTTCTGTGTGGAATTTTGAGCCTTTTTGTTTTTAAGAATACTGAGAGGTAGTCCTCTAGGGAAGCACTTCCTTCAATAAATAGGTTCACAGGCAGAAAATATCAAGGAGGAGGTGGGAACAGAAGGTGATCATGTGCCCAAGCATAAGTAGGTAACCTAGAAACTTTCAGAAATAACTACAATAGATCTTGAAGAGGTCCTGCATCAATAAGTAGAGATAATTTACAAGGGAAATTCAAATTTTAATGTTAATTTATCCTCTCTTGTGTCTGTAGGAAGTTGAAGCCTGGGAAATCGAGATTGGACTTGTGGGATTCCATCAGAGATTATCAGGAATGCTTGGCTGGTGGGTATCTACATCATGAATTGTGAGAGGAGCCAGAAGCGTGCTCTTAGAGATCATTGCTGACTTTAGGGAACACACAGGGAACTGTGACGAACCTAAAACTGAAAGTCCCTACAAGTTGCTTTAACATCCCTAGTCAGGTATAGAGAGTTTGGCTGAATGATGGAAAAGGAAAAAATGGTCAATATCTCTTTGCTAGGGCTTGCTGAGGATGTTGATTGGTGTTTAACCTCCGGGAAGATATGAGGAAGAGAATATTTGGAAAGTGATCTGTAAGCCTTCTTCCTCAGACACTGAATTTCTAAAATGATCGTCCTTTTTCTACAGTAGGAAAATAAATGACAGGGTGAGAAGCAGCAACAGATGTGACAAGACTCCTTTCGGTATTGGTCCAGGCCTACCTACAACTCTGAACTTAGTCACGCCATTCACAAAAGTAGGAAAGGCTGTGAAAACTAGGACACACTGAAAACAGAAAGTGTCCTCAAGTAATTCATTTCTGGATCCTAGTGAAGAGACCTTTGCATCCTAAAGGGGAAGAGAGAAGGTGAATTTTCACCAAATTTGATAAAATGCTTGGGGGAATTTCAACAGGCATTTGGGAGTATAGAGTACAAGGGAACGACATGGGTTATATTTCTTAAGAGTTACAAAAAGGTAGTTAAGAGAGCTGCCAGCTTGTATTGTTAGAACCTTTATTTGAAAAGTCATAAATATAAGATAATCACTAGAAAGAGTATAAATCAAGCTTGCCTGAAAGAAGTCAGTATTGCCTTACTCTTAATGAAATGCTTTAGTGAAGGTTTAGGCTGCAGGAAGTTTTCTGGAGTTAAGAAAGTTAATATGGGATTATGAAAAGAGAGAAGGGTTTATTAAAAAAAATTTGCAAGAGAAAATGTTAGAGGGATAACCTATACATTAAGAGAGACTTAAAAGACCTACCAAGTGATTATAATATGTGGACCTTCTTAGGATCTTGATGCAAACAAACAAATTTTAAAAAATATTCATGACACAACTGGAAATTTGAACAATGAATGACTGGTCTTTTTATTGTGGTTATGTAGAAAGATAGCTCTTATATTTTTAGATATGCATACTGAAATATTTATGGATAAAGTATGATGTCTGGTTATTTTAAAATAATATGAGAGTGAGAATTGGATGGGAATGTGGATGAAACAAGAATGTCCATAAACTGATAAATCTTGGAGCTAGATGATGAGTGCCTGGGTCTTTATTTTGTAATTCGGCTTTCGTAATCTTTGAAAGTCTCCACTATAAAAAGTTTAATAATCTTTTTCTTTAAAATTAAAGAAAAGAAAAGGAAGACATAGAAGTCCTTTTCTGAAACAGACAATAACATCACTATTAGATTTCAGATAAAAAAAAATCTCTAAGACTTAGTCACCACTGCTAACCTTGAAAGTGATTCCTTCTGGAGCAAAAATGATTTGGACCCCTGAGTAGAAATGCTCACCCACTACTTTGATATAATTGTAGGGAAGAAGGTCATTTTCTGACAAAATGTTGGTAGAAAACTCTTATACCTTCTCAGGTTCCTACAGCAAGAGGAACAGAGGGTGGAGGAGAGATGCACCCACTCCAATCTCCTGCTCCCCCACCCCCCAGCACTGTGGGAACTAGAGCCTGAGGCTAGAGACTTGGTCTGGGGAATTTGCCTTTGCTCTAGACACAGCCTGACTGGGGTAGATTCATCCACATGTGGAGATTCAAGTTCCCACAGGAAATGCTGTACAATCTTCTAGGTATTCCTAGAGACACCTGAAGTCTCCAGGGAAGGCCTCATACACTATCCAAAAGATCAGTGGAAGTTGGCATTACTCAGAGCCCTGCTCTATAGCAGTGTTACCTTGCTTCCGTTAAAGGATTTATGCAGTTTCCTAAGAGACTCTTGGGCCTAAAAGCCAGCCTTATCAAGGGACAAGAGAGGGTAGCAGAGTCATTGGAGATGAACTGAAGCTGTTATTGGATATGCAAAGCCAGTTTTGTCCCTAGCTTCTATTTGTATAATTTAATGTACATTGAGCAAAGGTTGATTCTAATAGCTACCATTTATTGAGGCTGTCCTATGGGCCAGGCACTGAGCCACGTATATTACTGATGCTACACATATAAAATGTATTATCTCTATTTGGTTAAAAACTCTATAGGACAATACCTGTCTTATAGACAGCTATTTGTTGAAGTAGCTTAACCACTTTACCAAATCTGTGCCATCATTAGTTTTCTTTTGCTTTTAGAAGCCATGAATGCTTCAACAAAACAAGAAGTTCAAGTTCTTTGGACAATATCAGGAAATTATAAATAACAACAACAGAAGCAGAATTAATAATGATATATCTTACACAGACTATCTTATTCAGTACTTTAAAAAGTTCAAAAGTTAAGTGTCAGCAGTTTTCAAAGCATGGTTCAAGGACCCTGGGATCCTCTGAGACTCTTTTAAAGAGTTTGCTAGGTTTCTCTTTTCTAACTGTTTGTCTTTAAAACTACATTTTCTTCATAAACTTCAACCAAAACAACATATCACAACAGGTTGAATGTGGATACATAGATGAGAATCCAGTTATCTTTCTAGCAAACAAGACATTAAAGAAATTTTCAAAACTGTAAATCAATGCCTGTCTTCTATCTGATTTTTTTGAAATTATAGTTAGTTTCATAAAAATGTATTTTAATGTTAACATTAAATGAACTTATTGTTATTTAAAATGGAATGATTCATAAATATTTTAACCATTTTTCAGTTTTAATTTTTAATGTCATAATAGATATAACCCACATAAACAAAATCTCTTTGTAGTCCTCAGTTACTTTGAAGAGTATAAAGGGGTCCTGACACCAAAGAGTTTGAGAACTGCTGTTCTATGTTAATGGACGAAATTATTTAAGCTCTGGAGAGTTAAGTTCAGAAAATGTGTAAAGTCTTTCTTAGCATTTTTAATTCAACCAATAGTAATTCATGCAATATTATAATGTCAGATAAATATAAACAACAGTGATACCAGCAACAAAATATCTTAAATGCATCATCTCATTTGTTTTCATAAAAATTCTGAAACGCACATGTTATTTAAGTTAACTTCAGAAAAATTAAGTATGTTTAGCAAATATAATGGGGCAATATTGGAAATTTTTGAAATCCTTGATTTGGCCAAAGAGGAAAAGTAGAAATGAACCACCATTGAAAATATCAGGTACTAATAACAAACAACTACAATAATAATAACTACTTTTTGCTGAGTTCTTCTTATTTTTCACATGCTGAGCCAATTACTTTCTAATTGTTGTATACTTTCATATATTATTTTATTCAATCCAGACAAAAAACATACAAGAAATTATTAGATGAAATCACTTAATCTTTCTGAAATTAACTTCAATAAATTTATATCAGTTTCCTTAGAATTTTAGAAACAACAAAGACAAGCTATAACTCACATTCTGCCGCAAATCTCAGACACTACTTCAACTAATAAACAGTCAAATATTTTGCATGCATTAGCTCATTCAGTTCTTGTAAAACCCTGAAAAGTGGTTATTATTTATTAAGGCTATGTAAACTCTGAGAGGAAAAGTAAACATTTATAGTCAGTAAACATTTATAATCTTACTTTGCATTATAGAAACATTGAATTCAGTAACTTAAGTTCAAGTTTTATTGAAAATATCATGTATTACTTCTACTATTATTTCATGGAAAATATGTGTTACTACTACTACTACAACTACTACTGCTACTGCTACTAACTGTCATTCATTGAGTGCTTATTCTGAGTGCTTACTGACTCTAGGACTTTATCTGCATTACACACTTTACATGCATTATCTCATTTCAGCCTCATAAAAGCCTCATAAAAGTTGATGAAGTTCTTCTACTGCAAAGAAGGTAAGTAAATTCAGAGGATGTTTAAAGACATTTATATTCTTTCTTAAAGCCTTGAATTCAAGCAACACAGATCAGTTCTCTTCAAACCATAAAATGATAATACCATATGCCAATGATTCTAAGATTCACATCACTTTCAGCTTTTAATATCTTTCAAATTGTGACGCTTGTTACAACTGATAGTGTCTTCTAATTGCATTTGGCCACATAGCAGTCATTAAATAGTTGTCATTATCAGTACATGTGTGAATCTAGTCTGAAAAACTTCTTTTGATGTCTTCTGGCAAGATTAAAGCTACCAGCAGCAAAATTTGCAAAATGGGTGTCAGCAGCATGACAATCATTTTGTGTCAATGAAAAATTATGTAATAACAGCCAAAGGGAGGGAGTGTTTTGAACGAAGCATCCTCAACAGTTTCAAATGCCACAGAGGGATCTAGAAGCATTTCCTCAGTCTTTGAAAATGAGGAGGGCATTGGTGATTATAGAGAGAACAATTATAGTGGAGTGATGAAGATAGGAAACAGACTACCAAGAGATGAATGGTGATACAAAAGAGATTATAGAATAAATTTCCTAGAACAGCTTGACCAATATCAAAATGAAAACATAGGGAAATTATTGTTACCATGTAAAGGTATCTCAGAGGTATCATTTCCATGAGTCGTTTTGCATGGAGAAGAATTTTTTCAAGGTCATCTAGGAGGACCATACAACATCAGGCTGACATGAGTGGTCCCTTGCCTCATAGAGTCATAGGTGAGTCCCTTGAACATGAGAGTTGGCAGCAGAAGATGAAGAAACTATTTTCAAAGAACATAGAAGACAAAACAGACAAGCAGAGCTGCCTTAGTTCTCAGGTGATAAAATGTGACTGAGAGTTGGAAGAGAAGCATTTTGAATGCTTTGACAAATAAATCAGTATGATGTTGGTACAGTGAGAATTTCAAGGAATTCAGACTCAACTTTGAACCTCTAGGGTTTTTAGCTTTGGGAAGAGTAGGACCACAGACATGTGTGAATAAAGGACAGCTACTGCAATGATAGTGCCAAGGGGGAGTCCTTAAATAACTCCAAGGGAATTTTGATGTAAAAGGGGAAGACTGTAAGCAGGAAAGCATGAGAAGACAATCCATGAGTTGACAAGAGGAATGCCCAGGCGTTGTAAAATACACTGGGTAGGAATTGGTGGAGAACTGGATGAGAGAGGTCCTGATATTCAACTAGAGTGTGGCTGAGGGCATGAGGATGTGAAATTTGAGGTAACACTGAGAAATGACCACATTTCTATCGACAAGCTAATGAAGATCGAAGAAAATTTATATTTAAGGTACGATAAGGAGGTTTCTCATTAAAAGTGGAAGCCATTAGAGTAGAATGGCGGTCCCCAACCCCTGGGCCTGTTAGGGACTGGACCTCAGAGTTCCCTCCGCTGCCCCGGGGAAAAATTGTCTTCCATGAAATCGGTCCCTGGTGCCAAAAAGGTTGGGGACCACTGGAGTAGAAGAACTTAGAAATACAGGAAAAAAAGGTTACAAATTATGAATAAATGTCCCTTAGGAGGCAAAGTCAGAAACAGTTGAAAGAATTACACCAGGACAGAAGAAGGCTATTCCTTTCTTTTAGAAGAATTGATATTAATAGTATGAATAAGTGGCAGAAATTATTAAGTCCTATACAGAAAGGTGAGAGAGGGACAGAGATAAGAATTAAATGTTAGGTGGCAAAATTAGCAGAATTATTAACTCTTGGTACAAGGTAATTTAACTGGGTATTTGTTGATTTCGTGAAGCCCCGAGAAATAAGGCAAGTGAATGCAGATAGATGCATGTGAATAATGAGCTTTTCTTAATAATAAAGTCAGACAATTGAACACTCTCATAGGCTACTGGAAAACTATTCAGGAGAGAGAGTTTGAAGACACAGGAGAAAAATATAGTGGGCAATGGAGCAAGACCCTGAGAAGCTGAGAAAAGATGGACTCCTGGGTTCCAGGCAGACAGTAAAGATTCAGGTGAGAGGTGGCACTGATTATAACAGGTAAGAAAGAGATTATTATGCAAGGGAAAGAAGAGAGCCTAAATTAAGGGAAGAGTAGAGCAGATTAAAGGGGATGGACAGATTTTTGAGATATTTAGGAAGTTCCATTGATAGTACATTGCGATTGATAAAATGTGGCCTGTGAGGAAGGGGGAAAAGTTAATAAGTAATTGAAAGTTTCTGATTTGTGCTGTTAGGTAGATGGGATTGTCATTAAGCATCAGGACATAGGTGAAAGACAATTGTGGCAAGGAAGGTAATGGACTTGGTTTGGGTTGTGTTAAGTTAGAGGTGCTTGTGGGGTAGCGATATGGAAATCTATGTGACCATAGTTGTTTGAGATTTAGGAGACATGGGTGAGTTGGGGAAAGAATTTTATAAGGAGAAATTACAAGGTCATGATCTTCTAGGGAGAACTTTTGTGAAAAGAGAAGAGGGATCAGAAAAGAATCTAAGGCAAGGGTTCTACACCTTTTTGTACCTATGGACTTCTTAAAATAATGTCTTTGAATGCATAAAATGACATACAGGGGATTGCAAAGGAAGCAAATTATTATTTTGACATTCTGTGATCAAAATATTAAAAATGAATTTTGGAAACAGTAATGTATGTGCTTTTTAATTAGCACACTAAATAACCAGCTATAATAGTAGGTCTAATAACCACTAAAATTTTGAAATAGTGATTAGCATCTCTATCATATGCCATGATATCTGCCACGTCTGAATGTGATTTATAAATATCTGTGATTCCTATTGGTGATAATGATACAGATACTGCAAATTACTATTCTGGTTTATTGCCTACATTTGTAGTTGAAGTAAATCTCAAATTTCATTTATTGGTTAGGTAAAATAAAGATGTAAATGTTTTTTCACCATCAAAATTCATAAACAAACTCTCAGTTATAGCTATGGTTCAGTAGCTTCTATCATAATCAGACTTAACTTCCTGAATAAGCAATTATAAAAACTTATAAGAAACGACTATCATTTTTTAGTAATGGCAAAGGAGCTTATAAAAGAATGGCATTCCTGCGAATAACAATCATAAACTCTGAACGAAATTGAAAACAACAACAACAAAACTATTTGATGGTACTGCAAAGTTAAAAAAAAGCAGGTAGAAACTTTCAAGGGACTCAGCCATTGAAAGATGTGAATCATGTTAGTTGAGTTCCATATTCATATGTCTCTTCCCCTGAGGGCACTCTCCAACATGCAGTTATATCTCAAGGAGAGAGTTGAGGTCTAACTGAACTGAGGAGTCAGAGTACAGAACTAAGGACTGCCAGAAGAGCTGGGATTTTAAGGGTGCAATCAGAGAAAGGAGGAGCCACAGGGTGGGGGTGGGGGCGCTAAAAGTTCTATACAAAGTTCTCTGAAATTCTTCCTTGACACCTGAATTCTCTCTGTGTAAGACTCCAAGGAACCCATGGAGCAAGCAACATTTGAAAGGGTAAAAGTATTTAATAGAGATGTTAACTTTTTTCTATGACAGGGGAAACAGAGTGGGGAGTTTGCATTACACCAAGTTAGAAGGGTATACCCTGGGCTTTTCACTGATGCTCAGAAAGAATATGTCTTAAGAGAAAGGCACATTTCTTAGGACTAAAGAATTTGCCCTAGGACTAAAAACAAACCTGGAGCCCACCCTAAAAAAAACCCAAAAAACATAAAACATAAAACAAGGTTCCCATGAGAGCATGTTTACAAAATTATAAGATATACAAATAAAAAGAAAAATGTGACCCATAGTAAAGAGGAAAATAGGTCCATAGAAACAGACTCAACATATAACTCAGATGTTAAAATTAATAGACAAAGATTTTATCACAAATATGTTGAATAACCTATGAGAAAAGATAGATACAGTGGTTTTAGAGGTGGGTATTTCAGGATAGATGTGGAAACTTAAGAAAAAAGGAAATCCTGAAACTGAAAAAATACATTATTTTAAAAAATTAAATGGGATTAACTGTACAAGCAATGACAAATAAACTCGAATGTCAATACAAATCATCCAAACTTAAGGAAAATGATAAAAATTATTTTTAAAAAATTAGACCCACATTTTCAGCCATGACAGAGTTTCTGGTATCAGACTTCCCATCCTACAAAAAACAACTATAAAACTGTACAGAATATATGAGACAATTCTTTTCAGACATTTGGCAATAATTGGAAAGAACTGTGATTTTCACTATAAAGGAAATACAAGTCCTATATTCATCTTCCTCTTTCTGCCTAGAGACGATTCCCTGACTGTGACACAGGGAAGTGGAGCCCAAGCAAGGATTGGCGATCCTGATGAACAAAGCAGGCAGACATCAGGATTTGGGGGTGCCAAAGGACCTGTAACTTCCTGGGCAAGGTATAGGAGAAGAGGGAGCTGCACAGACAAGGAGATTGAGAGGTATTTGTGAGTGTTCCCTCCAAGAACCTGGTTGCTGGCTAGGTTGCCCATGTACGAGTGAGACTCCATTAAGGCCTAGCAGAGAGTGGCAGCTACGGGGACAAGAACAGAACAAAGATGCTAGAGGTTACAAATTTCTAGAAGTTGGAGTTTGGCCCAGTTAGAATGAAGAGACCTCATTAGTACCTCACTAACATCTTGAGGATCTAGTTGAAACAAAAGAAAGATCATGCTTAGTAGTGAGGATAACCTTAAAAGATGTACCATAATAAAGCCCCAAAACAAACTTCGGTGTGATCAAGGAGAACAGTTAGTAAATCAGCAGCATGTCAGCCTAAAGCTCAACACTCTTTAAAAGAAAATAATACAATCCAGATTCTTTGCAATTTCTTGCATAAAATAAAAAAAATACTAGATATGCTAAGAAACAGGGAATTGATACCTTATTCACAAAAAAGCAGTCAAGGAAAACAAATCCCTATATTATCTAATGTCGGGATATGTGGTCCTAATGAGTGAAGAGTTGCTGACTCTCAGCAAAGAAATATAAATTATAAAAAAGAACTAAATGGACAAATTTAAAAAACAAGGTAAAATATCTGAATGAAAAATAAACAGGATAAATTTAACAGATGATTGAAGATGGCAAAAGAAAGGAACCATGAACTTAAAGATAGATTCATAAAAATTACTTAATCAGAAGAACAAAAGCAAAAGATTTAAAAAATGAATAGAGTTTCAGTGACCTGTAGGACAATACAAAGTATTCTAGCATGCATGTCATTAGGGTTCTAGAAAGAGGGGAGAAAGAATGAGGCAAGAAAATGTTTGAAGAAATAATGAAAATTCCTCAAATTTGGTGAAAAGTATTCATCTATAGATCTATGAAGCTCAACAAAACCGTAGCAGGATAAAATCAAAGGAAATAAAACATAGAATATTGCAATCAAACTTCTTATAAACAATATACACCTAAAAAGCCAGAGAAAGATGACAGATCTCACAGAAAAGATTAATCTAGAATTATCTAAGCACTTCACGTCAGATAGCATGAGGACAGATGATAATAAAACAATCTTTAAAGAGAACAAAGTAAAAACAAAACAAATAAACCCACACCTGTCAACCTAGAATTTTAGGTTCAGTGAACATATCCTTCAGAAATGAAGGTAAAATTAAGACTTTTTCAGATTAGCGAAAGCTGAGAGAATTTGCTGTCAGTAGACCTTCACTAAAGGATATGCTAAAGGAAGTTCTTTAGTCTGATGGAAATGATAACAGCTAGAAATTTGGATCTGCTAGAGGAAACAGGAGCACTTGAAACGGTAAACATGTAAGTAAAATACAACAGACTACTTTTTGTTTTATCCTAATTTCTTAAAAGGTAAATGAAGTTTTGAAGCACAGATGATTTAATTTTGAAGTTGTGTCTGTAACCTATGTAGAAATAGTATATATGACAACAATAGCAAAAACAATGGGCTTGGGAAATAAAAGTATATGGTCTTAAGTTTCTTACGTTTCTAAAGTTTGACGTGGGAAAGTGGTACATCAATATTAGGGATACTTATGAGATAAAGCAATGGCAATCCCTAGATCAACTAAACATAATTAAAAAGACATATAGCTAAAAAGTCAATAAAGGAATTGAAATGTAATACTAAATATATGTGATGAACAGAAGAGAAGATAGGAAAAGAGAAACATAGGAACAAATATCAAATGAAACAAATAGAAAACGAGCAGTATGTCAGACCTAAACCCAATCATATCAATAATTACATAAAATGAAATTGGGCCAAATAGTCCAGTTAGAAGGCAGAAATTTTCAGATTAGGATAAAAAAGAAAGACTATCAGCTGACTAAAAGAGATGAACTTTAAATATGAAGACACATATAGGTAGAAAATTAGAAATTATGGAAAATGATCATCAGGCAGTCAATATGAGAAAGGTAGGCATGGCTACATTAATGTCATACAAAGTATACTCCAAGACAAGAAATATTACCAGCAATGAAGTGGGGTATTGAAAATAACAAAAGGACAAATTCAACAGTAAGGTATAACAATCCTAAATGTGTTTTCCCCTAATAACACAGCTTCAAAATACTTAGAACAAAACTTTACAGGACTCAAGGAAGTAATGAAGAAATCCACAATCATTACTGACAATTTTAACATTCCTTTCTCAGTAACCGTTACAAAAAAAGTAAAGATATAGAAAATATAAACAACACTATCAACTAACTTGATGTAATTGACATTTACAGAACACTACACTGAATGTTTCTGAGTACACAGTCTTTCAAATGCTCACATGAAATGCTTTCCAAGATAAATCATATGCTGGAGAATAAAATATCTCTCAGTAATTTCTGCAGACTGAAATTTTATACAGTGTGTTCCCTGACAGCAACGGAATTAAATTAGAAATTAATTACAAATAAGACACTGAGCACTCCCCAGCACCCCTCATCTAAATAATTAGAAAATCAAATTACAAACATCTAAATAGCTCATGGGCCCAAAACAAATAACAAGAAAAATTAGACAAATATTTTGGATAAATATGTTGAAAACACAGCAAATAAAATTTATGGGTACAGTAAAAGCAGTGTTTAGAAGTAATTTTAACTATAAATGTCAATATTAGTAAAGAGGAAAGGGTGAAAATCAGTGATCTCAGTTTTTGCAGTAAGAAGCTTGAAAAAAAGAGGAGGAAATTATATCCTATATACAAGGAAGGAAATAAAGAAAAGAGCAAAAATCAATGAAAGAAAATAGACAATAGAGAAAACTCACAAACCAACAGTTGGTTCTTTTCAAAGTTTAATAAAATTGATAAATCTCTAGCAAGATGCATCAAGAGAAAGAAGGGAGAGAGAGAACACAAATTACCAATATCAAGAATAAAAGAGAGCATATCACTCCGTAACCTACTGATATTTTAAAAAGGAAATACTATGATCAGTTACGATCAGCTGTATGATGATTACTTCATGTATAATGTAAGAATCACACAACAGTATAAGCTGATTTACACCCCCAACATATATGTTATTGTTTTCATATGATTTATTTCTAAATATAGTATAACCCCACAACAAATTGTCATATTTTTTCTTTGAGTTATTACTTGACTTTAAAAAAATACAGTAGGAGGGAATGTATACTTTTTATATGCTTAAAATATTTTATCTCCCCAATTTGTCTCCTCTCTTTCTGAGATCAATGCATATTAGATCACTTGCTAGTGTCCCACAGGTTGTTGATGCTCTCTTCATTTAAAAAATAAATCTACATTATTAAAATATAATTTATAGGCACATAAAAATGCACAGATTTCAAGTATACATTTGCACAAGGTTTTACAAATGTATGTATCTGTGAAATCACCACTCCAATCAAAATATAGAACATTTTCAATCCTGCAGAAAGTTTTCTCATGGCCTCTTCTAGCCAAATTTCCCTGCCCCAGGAAATGACTATTTAGATACTTATTTCTATAGATTAGTTTTGTCTGTTCTAGGACATCACATAAATGGAATCACACAGGATCTACATACACATATCAAGCTGCTTTTGCTCATCATAATTGCTGTCAATTCATCCATATTTTTGGTTGTATCACTAATTTTTCTTTTTGTTGTAAATATTATTCCATTGCAAGAATTTTTGTTTATCCTTTCACCTGTTGATGGACAGTTGAGATATTTCCAGTTTGGGATTATTATGAATAAAGTAGCTCTGAAATTTGTAAGTATTTTTTTGTGTGTACATATATTTTCATATCACTTGGGTAAATATAAGCAGTGGAATTGCTGGATAATTTGGTAGATACATGTTTAACTTTTTAAGAAACCGTCAAAGTACCATTTTGCACTCCCATCCACAATAACAGTGTCAATTGCTACTCATTTTTGATACCTCTTAGTAGCGTTAGTCTTTCCAATTGTAGCCATTCTAGTGGGTGTGAATCCACTTCTCATTGTGGTTTTCAAGTTGCTTTATCCTCATGATCTATGCCACTGAGCATTGTTTTATGTACTTATTGCCATTTGGTTATATTCTTTTATAAGTGTTCAAGATTTTTTCCATTTTCAATTGAGTTGTATTATTATTTAATTATTAGAGTTATTTATATATTCTGCATAACCCTTGTCAGATATATCTTGTCAATATTTTTTTTTTTGAGACAGAGTCTGGCTTTGTTGCCCAGGCTAGAGTGAGTGCCGTGGCATCAGCCTAGCTCACAGCCACCTCAAACTCCTGGGCTCAAGTGATCCTTCTGCCTCAGCCTCCCGAGTAGCTGGGACTACAGGCATGCGCCACCATGCCCGGCTAATT
>NW_012149964.1:1440140-1450258 GCF_000956105.1 Propithecus coquereli | reverse complement strand
TTCTATGTTTTGCCTATAATAATTTCAGTTTTAGACTTTATAGTTACATCTATGATCCATTTTAAGGTAAGTTTGTATATACTGTGAGGTAGGGGTCAAGGTTAATATTTTCCTATCAATTTGTACACATAATTCTCAGAACATTTATGGAAAAAACTATTGTTCTTATTTAATTATCTTGAAACATTTTTTGAAACTTGATTGTTTATGTGTGAGTACATTTCTGGACTATTTTTTAAAAAATTGTATTGGTTCATTTTTTATTCTTTTGCCAATAACCACTCTCTTGATTACTTTAGCTATATTTTAAGTCTTGAAATCAAATAATATAAGTGCTCCTACTTTATTTTTGTCTTTCAAAATTATTTTGACTATCCTAGGTCCTTTGCACTTCCATATAATTTTAGCATCAGCTTGTCAGTTTCTGTAAGCAGCCTGATGTGATTATTTTAGGATTGATGTGACTCTATAGATTAATTTGGGTATAGATGACATTTTAATTTTAGTCTTTCAATTCAAGAACATGTAACATCTCTCCATTTATTTAGTCTAATTTCTCTAAGCAATGTTTATAGTGTAGTGGTTTCTCACATCTTTTCTAAGGATATTATATTTTTGATGATATTATGGACGTATATTATTAAATTTTTCAATTATTTGTTGTGAGTATATGGAAATAGAACTTATTTTTGTATGTTATATGATCTGGTATCCTGCAACCTTGCTAAATTACTCTTGATGTTAGTAAAATTTTCTTTTTGTAAATTCCTTAAGCATTTCCACATAAACAATTACGTTATCTTCAAGTAAAAAAGTTTTATGTTTTCTTTCCAATCTTTATTACCTTTACTTATTTATTTTTGCCTTATTGCATTGCCTGTGAATTAAAGTGAAACAAAATGAAAGAAATAGAAAATTAAAATTGCTCTTCATCTATTAAAGTAATTAAATTCATAATTTTAAACTTCTCTTAAAAACATTCAGATCCAATGGCTTCATTAGTGAATTCTGTCAATATTTAAGAGAGAAATATTATCAATTTTACATGAACAGTTTCAGATAATGAAACTAATTTTATGAGTCCAACATAACTCTGATATGAAAAACTGATAAGGACTTTACAAGATAAGTAATGTATAGCTCAATATCATTCATGTATGTAGATGTACAAGTCCTCAATAATATAGTAGTAAATGAAATCCATCAATATATGAAAAGCATATCATGTTCAGATGTGATTTAGTTTCTAGATTGCTCCCAGAATGCAAGGATATTTCAAGATTGCATACCAGTCACAGCAATTATCCACATTAACAGAATAAATAAGAGAAAAAGTATAGTATCAGGCTGGGTGTGGTGGCTCACGCCTGTAATCCTAGCACTCTGGAGGCCGAGGCAGGAGGATCGTTTGAACTCAGGAGTTTGAGACCAGCCTGAGCAAGAGCGAGACCCCCATCTCTACTAAAAACAGAAAGAAATTAGCTGGACAACTAAAAATATGTATAGAAAAAATCAGCCGGGCATGGTGGGGCATGCCTGTAGTCCCAGCTACTGGGGAGGCTGAGGCAGTGGGATCGCTTGAGCCCAGGAGTTTGAGGTTTCTGTGAGTTAGGTTGATGCCACAACACTCTAGCCTGGGCAACAGAGTGAGACTCTGTCAAAAAAAAAAAAAGTATAGTATCATCTCAGTAGAATAAAAGAAATCATTTGACAAAATTCAATATACATTCCTGATAAAAATTATCTGAAAACTAGGAACAAAAGATACTTCCTCAGTTGATAAAATATGTTTACAAAAAAACAACACTATTATCACACTAAATGATAATATATTGAAGGATCTCCCCCTATGGTCAAGAGATACAACATGAGTTTATACTCAGGTTTGACACTTAACTGCTCTGTGGTTCCCTTGCATCCTGAGTTCCTCTGTTGATTTCCAATTTGCTCTGCCTGCCTTGAATTCTATCTTTTGACATTTCCCACCAGTAAGGCATCTGCCTTCTGTTGTTCAAGCTGAGTATAATTTTGCTCCTATTGTGATATGCAGGTTTGCTATTTCTTTGAGCAGATGTATTCTCCAACCTCTACTAAATTCTATTATAAACTTTTTCCCAATTTTTGTCTGATCTTTAGACTCCACAGGCACAGAGGAAAGACTGGAGGAAGACACTAAGAAAGAAGCAGCTGGAAGTCAGGAAAACTGAACAGAGGCATCAGCTGTTGCACAATGTGAGACACACAGGTTTTATAGTTTGAGTCCAGAAAGTTAAATGCCTACAAGAAGAGAATAACAACAATCTTAACAAGAAAATAACTCCAGAGTATCACAATGTATACCAATGTCCAGTTTTCAATAAAAAATGATTAGGTATACAAAGAAACAAAAAGTGGGAACCATAAATAGTAAAAAGGAAAGTTAATATAAATAGATTATGATTGGATACCAATGTTGGATTTAAAGACCCAAATCTGAAAGCAGGTATTTTAAACACGTTCAGTGAATTAGAGGAAAATATGATTTTAATAACTGGAAAGATAACAATGCCAACAGAGAAAGAGCAACTATAAAAAGACCAAGTGGAAATTAGAATGTTTGTAAAATTCAACAACCAAAACAACAGCAACAAAATCACTGGAGGGGACAATTGCAGATATCAAAGACCAGAAGAATCAATGAGTAGGGAATGAAAGGATAAAGAAAAACGAATTAAGCCTCAGACTTATGAGATAATATTAAGTGGCCAACATATTTATAATTGGTATCCCAGAGATGAAAGAAAGGGGCAGAAAAAATGTTTGAAGAAATTGTAAAAAGAAAATCAAAGTCTCAGGGCCACTCCCACAACTCCTTATGCAAAAGAGAAGGTAAAAGCCTCAGACACCTGCCAAGAACTGCCTCCACAGATCATTCATTAAGGAAATTCTTTGCTAACTTCCCATGAACAAGGGCATGCAAATTGTACCTACATCTAGCACCTAAAACTAAAGCCTATCTGGTTCCACACTAATAATGAATTATAAGTTTATCTTATAGGTAACAGAACTGGAGACAAGACAGAACCAGACATTCTTCCACCTACCCAGAGACATCTACATAATTTATGCCTCTTTTGCTTTCTTATGTTATGTAAAATGTAGATTTCTTGGGCCTCATAAGAATGTAACCACTACCTCATCAACCCCTCCACACCCCCCTGCCTTTTTCCTTCTCTCTGTATACCTTTTAAGTGCTGAAGGTTCCAAATTCCCCTTTGGGAGAAAACAGCCACTGTCTGCAGTACATGTTTTTCCTGGGCATGTCCTCAAAATCTTGGCTTCATAAACCTCCATTGATTGACATTTTTGACTCTGTCATTTACTTGGGTTGACAAAAGAATGGCCAACAACTTCAGAGATTGGTGAAAACACTTAACTCACATTTCCCTGAAGCTGAATGAAGTCCAAAAATGATAAACAAAAGAAAGCCACACCTAAAAACATAATAGTATGTTGAATTTAACAGAGAGTAAGAAAATTTTGAAAGCAGCAGTAGAAAAAAATATTTTATACAAAGAAAAATTGATATAATTATCATCAGAAAATATAAAGAAGACATTCAAATATCAAAATTCAAATTGCAGAAGAAAAATAATAGACAACCAATAAATAATCTTATATCCAATGAAACTATCTTTCAAAACTGAAGGTGAAATCAAAACTTTGTCAGATAGCAAAAATAGAAAATTATTGATTGTAGATCTGCACTATCAAAAATGCTAAAACAAATCCCTCAGGCTGACAGGAAATGACATAAGATGGGAACTTTTATAAGCCATAAACAATAAAGGGCACAAGAAAAGGTAAGTGAATACGTAGTTAAATATAAGGTGTATAATCTTTGTAGTTTACTATAATTTTAAAAATACATGTTGCTACTTAATGCAAAAATTATAACATTCTATAAGTAGCTTTATAATGTATACACATGTAATCTATTTGACAATAACACACAAATGATGGAATGGGTAAATGCAATTATACTGTTGCAAGGTTTCTATATTTCTTGTTCTAAGAAGTAAATCAGGATTAAATTTAGTATATTGGGATATTATAGAGGCATATTGTATTAATATTTTCCAGCTCAACAATTTAAAAAATAATGCAAATATACCTAAAACTCCAATAGTGGAATTGAAATTGCATACTGAAACATTTATTCAAAACAGAAAAAGGTAGGGAGTGATATCTTTGAAAATGGTAAGGACCTTGAAAAATTTGCCCCTCCATATAGAAAAACTGTAAAAAATAGAATCCACATTGTCAGAACTATAGAAACTAACTAAAAACTTGTAGCCATACAGAAAATATTCAGGAAAAATGTCTCATTATCAGTTAGAACTGATCATTTCCCATCTCCTGCTCTCCAGATCAGTGACAGCCTTCAAAAATAACCGTGGACACTCCTGATACAGTAGGTAGCAAAATGGACTAGGAGATCTTCCAAAGGCTAGCACTTAAAGAATTGTCATTATTTGACTTATCTGGTTGTTTCCTGGAAATTTCAACACAAATGGCTTGTCTTCATTTGGTCTGACTTGGAGTTCAACCACTGTAAAAAGCCTCTCCCCAAGGGACATTTCTGGAGAACATTTGCTGGCAAGTGTTTTAATATCCCAGCTGCCTGAGGCAATGATTAACAATTGGGTAAAACAATAGATTATGAAAAAACTTTAAAAGGAAAAAGTGAGAAGATTTCCATAAGGGCTTTGATGAGTCCCAACATATTCCTCATTATCTTAAAGGACACCTGCATGTGTAGGGTTGTATGCATTCCCAAGACTGTGTGATTAGTTAGGAAAGTCCTGAGAAGGCCCTAAGCTCTTACTTCTGTCTGACCTTGAGGCTCTGTGTAAGCAACAAGTGAAGGCCATGGCAGGATTGTAAACTGACAGGCTGAATATTGAAGATGTGCCCTAACAGCATCACGGAACTCCTTGTCAAAGACTGGGAGATTTATTGGTTCAGGCAATTAGGGTAATCTCCATTCAATCATCAGCTGGCCTGCAAGGTAACAGAGCTGAGACTTCACTGACAAAAAATATATACTTTGAAGAACTTAAGGAAACTCATTAAACAATAATCACCACAATAAACAGTGGAAAAAATAAATCCTGGCAGAATGGTGGAGAATCTCATTTTCAGAGTTGCCACATTATAATACTTAAAATTTCCAAGTTGCAACAAAAATATATGAGAATTAAAAAAAAAAAACAAGAAAATGTAGGGAGAGAGGAAGATGGTTGACTAGAGACATCAGCTGCCAGATTGTCTCAGAAAGAAGGAAAAGTTTTATATGAAAACAAACATAGATTCTGAGGGAAAAGTGTCAGAACCTACCAGAGATTTCATGGGAAGAAGTTGCAGAGCAGAACAAGAAGGAGCAAGATATCAACAGAGATCAACTGCCGAGAGGCTTGGAGCCTGATGGAAAAGGAAGGTGGGGGTTTTGTTTCTCCTTCCCTCACACCTCTGGAAGTCAGCAGGCTCTTGAGCTTCTGGAGAGCCATTCTACCATCATGAGCCTAAAAGCTCCTGCTACGGTGAACTGGGAGCTTCTTGAGACAAAGCACCAGGCTGCCAGCCCCTTTGGGGTCACTCCCCAACACCACAGACCTGAGCTGAGACATCAGGCATCATAACACTTCTACACCCATTGTGTGCCTTTGTCCTCCCCAGGGAGCTTCAGCCCTTTAGTTTTTGTGTCACTGGTCCCCACACAAACATTTCCCAACTCCTGCCCAGACTGCAGTGGCCACAGCGGCCAATGGGCCCCGAGAGAACTGTGTGACCCCAAAGCTTGGATATTCTGGGTGGGCTGCCTTTGCAGAGAAAGAAAAAAAGGACCAGAGTTCTAGCTCTTCTCCATTCAGAATCTTTTCCTCTCCCTCCCCTTCCTCTCCCTCTGCCACTGAGTGGCACAGGTGCTCCAAGGGATGATGGAGCCAGGGCTCTAAAGAATGGCTTCTTCCTTTTTCTTGGCACATCCACTACACTGAGGCTTCCACAGAGAATGGGGCCTACACCTTTCCTCTAAAGACCTGCAGAAGACCAAGGGATGCTCAGGTTCTGAGCTTGCTCCCTGCCAGCCCTCCCTGGTGCTGCTCACCTGGCTATTCCAGAAAAGCAGGGCACACCTCAAAGTGAAGGGACCTCAAACCTGCTTCAGCATTCCACAAGCAACTAGAGAACAGCACACTTCTCCCTGGCATGATCAGGGATTGAATTTGGGGGGGGCTAGGGGACAGGCCTGCAGGCCAGATCCCATACCCCCAGGACTCTATGGTGTTGCTCAGGGGCATGGAAGGAAGATTCCCTGAATTATACAGGGATCAGGACAAATTTGGGGAGGTGAGGGAGCCCACCTGGGCAGGACTGAGAAGAGACTGCAGTGTGGATCTGAGCAGCAGTGCACTCAAGGAGCACCCCTCCTCCCACAGGAAAACTATGCTCTTGGCTCAGAGTGGAATCCTGGACAGCTGGAACCTCCCAGCCCACAGTATTATTGCTGGTGAACTCAGCTAGTTTGAATTCATGCTTGCAACCAGATGCTAGAAGGAGTCCTTGGGTCAGGGGAAGGAGGAGAAGATCAAAACAGACTCCTGACAGCCAGAGTATGAATTTCAGACAGAACCTCCCCCATGAGCAGACTTTTTGGCTTGGTGAGGCCAGTTGAGCCTCTCTCTGGTGGCTTTCCACAGCAGCCAGGGAGTGGATCCTTGACCCCAACCAAGACACCTCTCTTCCCTGCCTTTGAGGAGCCTGAAAGCTGCCTTACCTGACCCAGACCCACTCAGCCTCACTCCTCCAGCTACCTCTGCTGAGGTGAAAAATAAGCAGTCCCCTGGGAGCTCCAAGGCCCTGCCCACCACCTGGGACATTTAAATACTATTAATGAGGGACTAGAGCTGGTAATAAGTCTCCCCCAAAAAACACTGCAGCTGGCTCTTTCTGGCAAGTGCCACCTACTGGCAGGGAGGACAACCTGTACAGCTCTTCACAGCATTTACTCAGTCAATTATACAGGGCATGGTGGAATCTTACCTATAAGCACCACCTACTGACTCAGAGATTAAACTGGGCGTCCCAGTATAATTCACTCTGTTAAGAAGACCACAGGTCTGGGGAAAGAGAAAGGATTTCAAAGGCCTCCATTCTCCCTCATCAACAAGAGATAGGGAATCTACCCATACACATAGCCCACCACCACTACAGCCTACAAATAACTAGCAACTGAAAAAGACACCACACTAAGGATATCTATAACCAAGGCATCAAACTAGAACCTAGGCCCCCATTAAAGCACCCACAAGCAAAGTCAAAGGTTCTTACTGAACATATGCTACAGACACATCCTTACAAATGAGGTGGGAATCCCCAACTAAATAAAAGAAAATCCAAAGATAAGTAGTGACAGCTGCTCCAGATGAGAAGGAATTGGTGCAAGAACTCTGGAAGTATTACAAATGAGAACAAAAAAGACACCCCAAAAGGGGAACATCAGCTCTCTAGCAATGAATTGCAACCAAAATGAAAATACCAAAATGACAGATAAAGAATTCCAAATATGGATTGTAAGGAAGCTCAATGAAATCCAAGAGAAAATGGAAAACCAAGTCAAAGAAACCAGAAAAACAATTCAGGAAATGAAGGAACAATTTATTGAAGAAATAGACACATTAAAAAAAGAAACTACATACAACTTTTGGAAATGAAAAATTCATTTAAGGAAATACAAAACATAGTAGAAAGCTTTAAACATAGACTAGACCCAGAAGAAGAAAGAATTTCAGAGCTTGAAGACAACTCTTTTGAATTAACCTAGTCAAAAATAAGAACAAAGAATCAAGAGGAACAAAGCCTATGAGAAATATGGGATTGTGTAAAATAGCCAAATATAAGAATCATGGGCATCCCTGAGGGTGAAGAAGAAAAAGCACATGGCCCGGAAAACTTACTTGAGGAAATAATTGAGTAAAATTTCCCTGGTGTGCTAGAGATTTAGACATCCAGATCCTAGAAGTCAATGAACACCTGGGAGATTCACTGCAAAGAGAGAATCACTGAGACATAGTCATCAGACTGGCCACAGTCAAGATGAAGGAGGAACTTCTGTGGGCCATGAGGTGAAAACATCAACCAACTTACAAAGGAAAACCTATCAGGCTAACTGCAGACTTCTCAATGGAGATCTTACAAGCCAGAAGGGATTGGGGCCCCATCTTCAGTCTTTTTAAAGAGAACAACTGCCCCCTAGAATTTTGTATCCTGTAAAACTAAGTTTCGTTTTATATGAATGAGAAATAAAAAGTTTTTCAGGTGAGGAAACAATGAGAGAATTTGTTACAACCAGAACTACCCTGCAGGAAATATTCAGAACTGCATTATACAGGGATCAGCACAATAGATACCCAGCAGTGTAAAATCACCCCAAAACTAAAGCTCACAGATCATATAAAATAATAGCAGAAGAGGGAAAACAAAGCAATAAGGTATTACCCAACATGATGAACAGAACAGCATCCAACATATCAATTCTATCACTCAATTTTAATGGTCTGAATGCCCTACTCAAGAGACATAAACTGGCTTAATGGATCAAAACATACAACCCAAATATCTGCTGTCTCCAAGAAACACATCTAACCCAAAAGTACTCACACAGACTCAAGGTGAAGGGAGGGAAAAAAAATATTCCACACGAACAGAAACCAAAAGAGAGCAGGTGTAGACATTCTCATATCAGATAAAATTGGCTTTAAATCAACAGTGGTAAAGAAAGACAAAGATGGTCATTATATAATGGTAAAGGGAGCAATTCAACAAGAAGGCATAATAATCGTAAATATATAGGCACCTAACAGAAGAGCTCCCGGTTTCATAAAGCAAATTCTACTAGATCTAAGCAAAGAGATAAAAAGCAGCATCATAATTTCTAGTCTTCAACACCCCATTGACAAAGCTGGATGGATCATATAAGCATAAAATAAATAAAGAAAAACTGACATAGATGGGACTCTAGAACAAATGGGCCTAAGAGACATTTATAGAATATTCTATCCCAAAACTACTGAATATATGTTCTTCTCATCAGCACATGGGGCATTTTCCAAGGTTTATGATATCTTAGGCCACAAAACAGGTCTCAGCAAATCACAAAAACTTGAAAAGAATTATAGATACATGCTACAATATGGATGAACCTTGAAAACATGCTAAATGAAAAAAATCCAACCACATGAAATCAACCATGTATTATATTATTGCAACTATATGAAATCCCATCTATTTCCAGAGTAGGCAAATCTATAGAGACAGATAATTGACTAGTTCTTGCTTGGGCATGGGGGGCTAGATGAGTAGGAGTGGTGATAGCCAAATTGTATATATAGGATTTCTCCTTGTGGTGATGAAAATGTTTTAGAATTGGTGGTCTTAGTTGCATATTCTATTAATGTATTAAAAACCATTGAATTGTATACTTAAATAGGTGAACTGTATGCTTATGTGAATTATATCTCAATAAACAATTAAAAATAAAGAAAAGGAAAAAGTACATTAAGTACCGATAAATGCTACAATATAGAAAAATTGAAAACATTATGGTATTTGAAAGAAGGTAGACAAAAAGGCTATTTGTTGTATGATTCCATTCATATGAAATGTCCAGAATAGGCAAATCCATAGAAACAGAGTGGTTGCTAGGGGCTGGGGAGATGGAAAAATGGGGAATGGTTTCTAATAGATACTTTTCTTTCCCTTTTCTTAGTGTCATGAGAATGTTCTGAAATGAGATAGTGGCGATGCCTGTACAAATTTATGAATGTACTAAAAACTACTGAATTATACACTTTAAAATGGTGAGTTTTATGATATATGAATTATTTCACAATATGAAAAAGTAGGCAGGAAAGGAAGAACAGAGAAGCAATAAAGATATAATATGAGTAGAAAATAAATATGAAAACTGAAGACCTAAAACAAACAATATTAATGATCATATTAAGTATAAATTAGCTAAACGCTATAATCAAAAGATACAGATTATCAGATTAAATAAAAAGTTTTAAGAGGAGAGA